>NC_092378.1:85775742-86075742 GCF_030028105.1 Mobula birostris
TCCACCCCCAGTGTAATACAGCATCATCAGCCTATCGTCCTCCCCCTCTGTAATACAACGTCATCAGCCTACCGTCCCTCCCTCTGTGTAATACAGAGTCATCAGCCTACAGTCCTCCCCTCTGTGTAATACAGCATCATTATCGTCCTCCCCTCTGTGTAATACAACGTCATCAGCCTACTCTCCTGCCCTCTGTTCAATACAACATCATCAGCCTACCGTCCTCCCCTTTGTGTAATACAGCGTCATCAGCCTACCATCCTCCCCTCTGTGGAATACAGTGGCATCAGCCTACCGTCCTCCTCCTGTATAATACACAGTCATCAGCCTACCGTCCTCCCCTCTGTGGAATACAGTGGCATCAGCCTACAGTCCTCCCCTCTGTGTAATACAGCATCATTATCGTCCTCCCCTCTGTGTAATACAACGTCATCAGCCTACTCTCCTGCCCTCTGTTCAATACAACATCATCAGCCTACCGTCCTCTCCTTTGTGTAATACAGCGTCATCAGCCTACCGTCCTCCCCTCTGTGGAATACAGTGGCATCAGCCTACCGTCCTCCTCCTGTATAATACAGTCATCAGGCTACCGTCCTCCCCTCTGTGTAATACAACACTCATCTCTGGGTAATACAACACTCATCAGCCTGTCATCCAACCCTCTGTTTTTTCACACAACACTCATCAGCCGATCTTCCTCCACTCTGTGTAATACACTGTCATCAGCCTACCGTCCTCCCCTCTGTGTAATACAGCGTCATCAGCCTATCGTCCTGCCCCTGTGTAATAGAGCGTCATCAGCCTACCGTCCTCCCCTCTGGGTAATACAGCGTCATCAGCCTACCATCCAACCTCTATGTAACACACCGTCATCAGACTCCCATTCTCCACTCTGTGTAATACAGCGTCATCAGCCTATCATCCTCCCCACGGTGTAATAGAGCAACATCAGCCGACCATCCTACCCACTGTTTAGTACAGCGTCATCAGCCTATCATCCTCCCCTCTGTGTAATAAGCATCATCAGCCTACCATCCTGCCCCTCTGTGTAATAAAGCCTCATCAGCCTATTGTCCTCCCCTCTGTGTAACACAGTGTCATCAGCCTACCATCCTCCCTCTGTGTAATACAGCTTCATTTGCCTACCATCCTCCACTCTCTGTCATGCAGCGTCATCAGCCTAACGTCCTCCCCTCAGTGTAATACAGCATCATCAGCCTACCGTCCTCCCCTCTGTGTAATACGGCGTCATCAGCCTACCGTCCTTTCCTCTGTGTAATACCAGCATCATCAGCCTACCACCCTCTCCTAGGTGTTATACATCATCATCATCCTACCGTCCTCACCTCTGCGTAATAAACGTCAACAACCTATCATCCTCCCCTCTGAGAATACAACGTCATCAGCCTAACGTCCTCCCCTCTGTTTCATGCAGCATCATCAGCCTATCGTCCTCCCCTCTGTCTAATACAACACTCATCAGCCTACGTCCTCCCCTCTGTGTAATACAGCGTCATCAGCCAGCTCTCCTCCCCTCTGTGTAATACAGTGTCATCAGTCCACTGTCCTCCCCTCTGTGCAATACAACACTCATCAGCCTACCGTACTTCCCTTGTGTAATACAGAGTCATCAGCCTACCATCCTCCCGTCTGTGTAATACAAAACTCATCGGCCTACCGTCCTTCCCTCTGTGTAATACAGCGTCATCAGCCTACCGTCCTGCCCTCTGTGTAATGCTACGTCATCAGCCTACCATCCTCCCCTCTGTGTACTACAGTGTCAGCAGCCTATCGTCTCCCCCCTCTGTGTACTACAGCGTCATCAGCCTATCGTCCTCCCCATTGTGTAATACAGTTTCATCAGCCTACCGTCCTCCTCTCTGTGTAATATCACGTCATCAGCCTGCCATCCTCCCCTCTGTGTAATACAACACTCATCAGCCTACCGTCCTCCCCTCTGTGTAATACAACACTCATCAGCCCACGTCCTTCCCTCTGTGTAATACAAAGCTCATCAGCCTACCATCCTCCCTCTGTGTAAGACAACACCACTCATCAGCCTATCGTCCTCCCCTCTGTGTAATACAGCGTCATCAGCCTACCGTCCTCCCCTCCATGTTATACAACACTCATCAGCCTAACGTCCTCCCCTCTGTGTAATACAGCATCATCAGCCTACTATCCTCCCCTCTGTCTAATACAACACTCATCAGCCTACCGTCCTCCCCTCTGTGTAATACAGCGTCACCAGCCAGCTCTCCTCCCCTCTGTGTAATACAGTGTCATCAGTCCACCGTCCTCCCCTCTGTGCAATACAACACTCATCAGCCTACCATCCTCCCCTCTGTGTAATACAGCGTCACCAGCCAGCTCTCCTCCCCTCTGTGTAATACAGTGTCATCAGTCCACCGTCCTCCCCTCTGTGCAATACAACACTCATCAGCCTACCATCCTCCCCTCTGTGTAATACAGCGTCATGAGCCTCCCATCCTCCCCTCTGTGTAATACAGTGTCAGCAGCCTATCTTCCACCCCTCTGTGTAATACAGCATCATCAGCCTACCGTCCTCCCCTCTGTGTAATACACAGTCATCAGCCTCTCATCCTCCCCTCTGTGTACTACAGCGTCATCAGCCTATCGTCCTCCCCTCTGTGTAATACAGTTTCATCAGCCTACCGTCCTCCTCTCTTGGTAATATCACGTCATCAGCCTGCCATCCTCCCCTCTCTGTAATACAACACTCATCAGCCTGCCATCCTCCCCTCTGTGCAATACAACGCTCATCTGCCTATCGTCCACCCCTCTGCGTAATACAGCATCATCAGCCTACCGTCCTCCCCTCTGTGTAATACACAGTCATCAGCCTCTCATCCTCCCTCTGTGTACTACAGCGTCATCAGCCTATCGTCCTCCCCTCTGTGTAATACAGTTTCATCAGCCTACCGTCCTCCTCTCTGTGTAATATCACGTCATCAGCCTGCCATCCTCCCCTCTCTGTAATACAACACTCATCAGCCTGCCATCCTCCCCTCTGTGCAATACAACACGCATCAGCCTATCGTCCTCCCCTCTGTGTAATACAGCATCATCAGCCTACCGTCCTGCCACCTGTATAATACTACGTCATCAGCCTAGCATCCTCCTCTCTGTGTAATACAACTCTCATCAGCCTACCGTCCTCCCCTCTGTGTAATACAGCGTCATCAGACTACCGTCCTCCCCTCCATGTTATACAACACTCACCAGCCTAACGTCGTCCCCTCTATGTAATACAGCATCATCAGCCTATCGTCCTCCCCTCTGTGTAATACAACACTCATCAGCCTAACATCCTCCCCTCTGTGTAATACAGTGTCATCAGTCCACTGTCCTCCCCTCTGTGCAATACAACACTCATCAGCCTACCATCCTCCCCTCTGTGTAATACAGCGTCATCAGCCTATCGTCCTCCCCTCTGTGTAATACAGCGTCACCAGCCAGCTCTCCTCCCCTCTGTGTAATACAGTGTCATCAGTCCACTGTCCTCCCCTCTGTGGCAATACAACACTCATCAGCCTACCATCCTCCCCTCTGTGTAATACAGCGTCATCAGCCTATCGTCCTCCCCTCTGTGTAATACAGCGTCATCAGCCTCCCATCCTCCCCTCTGTGTAATAGTGTCAGCAGCCTATCTTCCACCCCTCTGTGTAATACAATGTCATCAGCCTACCGTCCTCCCCCCCTGTGTAATACAGCGTCATCAGCCTACCGTCCCCCCCTGTGTAATACAGCGTCATCAGCCTACCGTCCCCCCCTCTGTTGACTACAGCGTCATCAGCCTACCGTCCTCCCCTCTGTGTAATACAGCATCATCAGGCTACCATCCTCCATTCTGTGCAATACAGTATCATCAGTCTACTGTCCTCCCCTCTGTGTAATACAACACTCATTAGCCTGCCACCCGCCCCTCTGTGTAATACAGCGTCATCATCCTACCATCCTCCACTCTGTGTAATACTCGTCATCAGACTACCATACTCCACTCTGTGTAATACAGAGTCATCAGCCTACCATCCTCCCCTCTGTGTAATACAACACTAATCAGCTATTGGTCCTCCCCTCTGTGTAATCCAACCCTCATCAGCCTCCCATCCTCCTCTCGTGTGTAATGCAACAATCATCAGCCTATTGTCCTCCCCTCTGTGAAATAAACAGTCATCAGACTATCGTCCTCTCCCTGTGTAATACTGCGTTATCAGCCTGCCATTCTCCCCTCTGTGCAATACAACGCTCATCAGCCTATCGTCCTCCCCTCTGTGTAATACAGCATCATCAGCCTATCGTCCTCGCCTCTGTGTAATACAGCGTCATCAGCCTACCGTCCTCCCCTCCAGGTTATACAACACTCATCAGCCTAGCGTCGTCCCCTCTGTGTAATACAGCATCATCAACCTATCGTCCTCCCCTCTGTGTTATACAACGTCATCAGCCTACCGTCCTCCCCTCTGTGTAATACAGCGTCATCAGCCAGCTCTCCTCCCCTCTGTGTAATACAGTGTCATCAGTCCACCGTCCTCCCCTCTGTGCAATACAACACTCATCAGCCTACCATCCTCCCCTCTGTGTAATACAGCGTCATCAGCCTACCATCCTTCCCTCTGTGTAATACAGTGTCATCAGTCCACTGTCCTCCCCTCTGTGCAATACAACACTCATCAGCCTACCATCCTCCCCTCTGTGTAATACAGCGTCATGAGCCTACCATCCTCCCCTCTGTGTAATACAGCGTCATCAGCCTCCCATCCTCCCCTCTGTGTAATACAGTGTCAGCAGCCTATCTTCCACTCCTCTGTGTAATACATCATCATCAGCCTACCATCCTCCTCTCTGTGTAATACACAGTCATCAGCCTCCCATCCTCCCTCTTTGTAATACACAGTCATCAGCCTCTCATCCTCCCCTCTGTGTAATACAGCATCATCAGCCTAACGTCCTCCCCTCTGTGTAATACAGCATCATCAGCCTACTATCCTCCCCTCTGTCTAATACAACACTCATCAGCCTACCGTCCTCCCCTCTGTGTAATGCAGCGTCACCAGCCAGCTCTCCTCCCCTCTGTGTAATACAGTGTCATCAGTCCACTGTCCTCCCCTCTGTGCAATACAACACTCATCAGCCTACCATCCTCCCCTCTGTGTAATACACAGTCATCAGCCTCCCATCCTCCCCTCTTTGTAATACACAGTCATCAGCCTCTCATCCTCCCCTCTGTGTAATACAGCATCATCAGCCTACCATCCTCCCCTCTCTGTAATACAATGTCATCAGCCTACCGTCCTCCTCTCTGTGTAATACCACGTCATCAGCCTGCCATCCTCCCCTCTGTGTAATACAACACTCATCAGCCTACCGTCCTCCCCTCTGAGTAATACAACACTCATCAGCCCATCGTCCTCCCCTCTGTGTAATACAAAGCTCATCAGCCTACCATCCTCCCCTCTGTGTAATACAGCGTCATCAGCCTACCGTCCCCCCCTCTGTTGACTACAGCGTCATCAGCCTATCGTCCTCCCCTCTGTGTAATACACAGTCATCAACCTCCCATCCTCCCCTCTTTGTAATACACAGTCATCAGCCTCTCATCCTCCCCTCTGTGTAATACAGCATCATCAGCCTACCACCCTCCCCTCTGTGTAATACAATGTCATCAGCCTACCGTCCTCCTCTCTGTGTAATATCACGTCATCAGCCTGCCATCCTCCCCTCTGTGTACTACTGCGTCATCAGCCTATCATCCTCCCCTCTGTGTAATACAGCGTCATCAGCCTCCCATCCTCCCCTCTGTGTAATACAGTGTCAGCAGCCTACCGTCCTCCCCTCTGTGTAATACAGCGTCATCAACCTACCGTCCACCCCTCTGTGTAATACAGCGTCATCAGCCTACCATCCCCCCCCTCTGTTGACTACAGCGTCATCAGCCTATCGTCCTCCCCTCTTTGTAATACACAGTCATCAGCCTCTCATCCTCCCCTCTGTGTAATACAGCATCATCAGCCTACCATCCTCCCCTCTGTGTACTACAGCGTCATCAGCCTATCGTCTCCCCCCTCTGTGTACTACAGCGTCATCAGCCTATCGTCCTTCCCTCTGTGTAATACAGTTTCATCAGCCTACCGTCCTCCTCTCTGTGTAATATCACGTCATCAGCCTGCCATCCTCCCCTCTGTGTAATACAACACTCATCAGCCCACGTCCTCCCCTCTGTGTAATACAAAGCTCATCAGCCTACCATCCCCCCCCCCTGTGTAAGACAACACCACTCATCAGCCTATCGTCCTCCCCTCTGT
Organism: Mobula birostris; assembly: GCF_030028105.1. Classification (NCBI taxonomy): domain Eukaryota; kingdom Metazoa; phylum Chordata; class Chondrichthyes; order Myliobatiformes; family Myliobatidae; genus Mobula; species Mobula birostris. The sequence goes on from NC_092378.1 coordinate 85,782,069, forward strand.
GTAATACAGCGTCATCAGCCTATCGTCCTCCCCTCTGTGTAATACACAGTCATCAACCTCCCATCCTCCCCTCTTTGTAATACACAGTCATCAGCCTCTCATCCTCCCCTCTGTGTAATACAGCATCATCAGCCTACCACCCTCCCCTCTGTGTAATACAATGTCATCAGCCTACCGTCCTCCTCTCTGTGTAATATCACGTCATCAGCCTGCCATCCTCCCCTCTGTGTACTACTGCGTCATCAGCCTATCATCCTCCCCTCTGTGTAATACAGCGTCATCAGCCTCCCATCCTCCCCTCTGTGTAATACAGTGTCAGCAGCCTACCGTCCTCCCCTCTGTGTAATACAGCGTCATCAGCCTCCCATCCTCCCCTCTGTGTAATACAGTGTCAGCAGCCTATCTTCCACCCCTCTGTGTAATACAGCATCATCAGCCTACCGTCCTACCCTCTGTGTAATACACAGTCATCAGCCTCCCATCCTCCCCTCTTTGTAATACACAGTCATCAGCCTCTCATCCTCCCCTCTGTGTAATACAGCATCATCAGCCTACCATCCTCCCCTCTCTGTAATACAATGTCATCAGCCTATCGTCCTCCTCTCTGTGTAATACCACGTCATCAGCCTGCCATCCTCCCCTCTGTGTAATACAACACTCATCAGCCTACCGTCCTCCCCTCTGAGTAATACAACACTCATCAGCCCATCGTCCTCCCCTCTGTGTAATACAGCGTCATCAGCCTCCCATCCTCCCCTCTGTGTAATACAGTGTCAGCAGCCTACCGTCCTCCCCTCTGTGTAATACAGCGTCATCAGCCTACCGTCCACCCCTCTGTGTAATACAGCGTCATCAGCCTACCATCCCCCCCTCTGTTGACTACAGCGTCATCAGCCTATCGTCCTCCCCTCTGTGTAATACAGCGTCATCAGCCTACCGTCCTCCCCTCCATGTTATACAACACTCATCAGCCTAACGTCCTCCCCTCTGTGTAATACAGCATCATCAGCCTACTATCCTCCCCTCTGTCTAATACAACACTCATTGGCCTACCGTCCTCCCCTCTGTGTAATACAGCGTCACCGGCCAGCTCTCCTCCCCTCTGTGTAATACAGTGTCATCAGTCCACTGTCCTCCCCTCTGTGTAATACCAGCTTCACCAGCCTACCAGCCTCCCCTAGGTGTAATACACCATCATCAGCCTACCGTCCTCACCTCTGTGTAATACAGTGTCATCAGCCTATTGTCCTCACCTCTGGGTAATAAAATGTCATCAGCCTATCGTCCTCCCCTCTCGGTAATACAGTGTCATCAGCCTATCGTCCTCCCCTCTGTGTAATACAGCGTTATCAGCCTACCATACTCTCCTCTGTGTAATACAACGTCATCAGCCTACCCTCCTCCCCTCTGTGTAATACGGCATCATCAGCCTATCATCCTCCCCTATGTGTAATACATCGCCATTTGCCTACACTCCTCCCCTCTGTGAAATACAGCGTGATTAGCCTACCATCCTCCCCTCTGTGTAATACAGCATCATCAGCCTACCGTCCTCCCCTCTGTGTAATACAACGTCATCAGCCTATCATCCTCCCCTCTCTGTAATACAAAATCATCAGCCCATCGTCCTCCCCTCTGTGCAATACAGAGTCATCAGCCTATCATCCTCATCTCTGTGTAATACAACACTTGCTAGCCTATCCTCCTCTCCTCAGTGCAATACAGCATCATCAGTCTACCATCCTCCCCTCTGTGTAATACAAAAATCATCAGCCTATCGTCTTCCTTTCTGTGTAATACAGTGTCATCAGCCCATAGTCCTCCCCTCTGTGCAATACAACGTCATCAGCCTACCGTCCTCCCCTCTCTGTAATACAGCGTCATCAGCCTATCGTCCTCCCCGCTGTGTGATACCACACTCATCAGCCTACCATCCTCCCCTCTACATAATACAACACTCATCAGTCTACCGTCCTCCCCTCTGTGTAATACAAAAATCATCAGCCTATCATCCTTCCCTCTGTGTAATACAACACTTATCATCCAACCGTCCTCCCCTCTGTGTAACACACTGTCATCAGCCTATAGTCCACCCCCAGTGTAATACAGCATCATCAGCCTATCGTCCTCCCCCTCTGTAATACAACGTCATCAGCCTACCGTCCCTCCCTCTGTGTAATACAGAGTCATCAGCCTACAGTCCTCCCCTCTGTGTAATACAGCATCATTATCGTCCTCCCCTCTGTGTAATACAACGTCATCAGCCTACTCTCCTGCCCTCTGTTCAATACAACATCATCAGCCTACCGTCCTCCCCTTTGTGTAATACAGCGTCATCAGCCTACCATCCTCCCCTCTGTGGAATACAGTGGCATCAGCCTACCGTCCTCCTCCTGTATAATACACAGTCATCAGCCTACCGTCCTCCCCTCTGTGGAATACAGTGGCATCAGCCTACAGTCCTCCCCTCTGTGTAATACAGCATCATTATCGTCCTCCCCTCTGTGTAATACAACGTCATCAGCCTACTCTCCTGCCCTCTGTTCAATACAACATCATCAGCCTACCGTCCTCTCCTTTGTGTAATACAGCGTCATCAGCCTACCATCCTCCCCTCTGTGGAATACAGTGGCATCAGCCTACCGTCCTCCTCCTGTATAATACAGTCATCAGGCTACCGTCCTCCCCTCTGTGTAATACAACACTCATCTCTGGGTAATACAACACTCATCAGCCTGTCATCCAACCCTCTGTTTCACACAACACTCATCAGCCGATCTTCCTCCACTCTGTGTAATACACTGTCATCAGCCTACCGTCCTCCCCTCTGTGTAATACAGCGTCATCAGCCTACCGTCCTCCCCTCTGGGTAATACAGCGTCATCAGTCCATCGTCCTCCCCTCTGAGCAATACAGAGTCATCAGCCTACCTTCCTCAGCTCTGCGTAATAGAACTTCCTCAGCCTATCATCCTCCCATCTGTGTAATACAGTGTCATCAGCCTATTGTCCTCCCCTCTGTGTAATAAAATGTCTTCAGCCTATCGTCCTCCCCTCTCGGTAATACAGTGTCATCAGCCTACCGTCCTCCCCTCTGTGTAATACAGCGTCATCAGCATATCGTCCTCCCTTCTGTGTAATAAAAAGTCATCAGCCTACTCTACTCCCCTCTGTGTAATACAACACTCGTCAGCCTATCGTCCTCCCCTCTGTGTAATACAGCATCATCAGCCTATCGTCCTCCCCACTGTGATCTACAGCATCATCAGCCCATCGTCCTCCCCTCTGTGCAATACAACTTCATCAGCCTACTGTCCTCTCCTCTGTGTAATACAGCGTCATCAGCCTACCGTCCTCCCCTCTGTGTAATACAGCGTCATCAGACTACCGTCCACCCCTCTTATGATACAACGTCATCAGCCTATCGACCTCCCCTCTGTGTAATACAACGTCATCAGCCTACTCTACTCCACTCTGTGTAATACAACACTCACCAGCCTATCGTCCTCCTCTCTGTGTAATACATTGTCATCCGCCTACCGTCCTTTCCTCTGTGTAATACAGCGTCATCAGCCTACCGTCCACCCCTCTCTGTGATACAACATCATCAGCCTATCGTCCTCCCCTCTGTGTAAATCAACAGGCAAAATCCAACCGTACTCCCCTCTGTGTAATACAAAACTCACCAGACTGTCATCCTCCCCTCTGTGTAATTCAGTGTCCTCAGTCTACCATCCACCCCTCTGTGTAATACAACGTCATCAGTCTATCGTCGTACCCTCTGTGTAATACAGCGTCATCAGCCTACCGTCCTCCCCTCTGTGTAATTCAACGTCATCAGCCTACCATCCTCCCCTCTGCGTAATACAACACACATCAGCCAACCATCCTCCCCTCTGCATAATACAGCGACATCTGCCTACCGTCCTCCTTTCTGTGTAATACAGCATCATCAGCCTACCGTCCTCCCCATCTGTGTAATTCAATGTCATCAGCCTACCAACCTCCCCTATGTGTAATACAACACTCATCAGCCTATCGTCCTCCCCTCTGCATAATACAACGCTCATCAGTCTACCATCCTCCCCTCTCTGTAATACAAAAATCATCAGACTATCGTCTTGCCCTCTGTGTAATACAACAGGCAACATCCAACCGTACTCCCCTCTGTGTAATACAAAACTCACCAGACTATCATCCTCCCCCTGTGTAATACAACGTCATCAGCCTACTCTCCTCCCCTCTGTTCAATACAACATCATCAGCCTACTGTCCTTTCCTCTGTGTAATACAGCGTCATCAGCCTACTGTCCTCCCCTCAGTGTAACACTGTGTCATCAGCCTACCGTCCTCCCCTCTGTGTAATACAACACTCATCAACCTACGTCCTCCCATCTGTGTAATACAACACTCATCAGCCTATCATTCACCCCTCCGTTTCACACAACACTCATCAGCCGATCTTCCTCCACTCTGTGTAATACATTGTCATCAGCCTATGGTCCTCCCCTCTGTGTAATACAACGTCATCAGCCTACCGTCCCTCCCTCTGTGTAAAACAGCGTCATCAGCCTACCATCCTCCCCTCTGTGTAATACCAGCTTCACCAGCCTACCAGCCTCCCCTAGGTGTAATACACCATCATCAGCCTACCGTCCTCACCTCTGTGTAATACAGTGTCATCAGCCTATTGTCCTCACCTCTGGGTAATAAAATGTCATCAGCCTATCGTCCTCCCCTCTCGGTAATACAGTGTCATCAGCCTATCGTCCTCCCCTCTGTGTAATACAGCGTTATCAGCCTACCATACTCTCCTCTGTGTAATACAACGTCATCAGCCTACCCTCCTCCCCTCTGTGTAATACGGCATCATCAGCCTATCATCCTCCCCTATGTGTAATACATCGCCATTTGCCTACACTCCTCCCCTCTGTGAAATACAGCGTGATTAGCCTACCATCCTCCCCTCTGTGTAATACAGCATCATCAGCCTACCGTCCTCCCCTCTGTGTAATACAACGTCATCAGCCTATCATCCTCCCCTCTCTGTAATACAAAATCATCAGCCCATCGTCCTCCCCTCTGTGCAATACAGAGTCATCAGCCTATCATCCTCACCTCTGTGTAATACAACACTTGCTAGCCTATCCTCCTCTCCTCAGTGCAATACAGCATCATCAGTCTACCATCCTCCCCTCTGTGTAATACAAAAATCATCAGCCTATCGTCTTCCTTTCTGTGTAATACAGTGTCATCAGCCCATAGTCCTCCCCTCTGTGCAATACAACGTCATCAGCCTACCGTCCTCCCCTCTCTGTAATACAGCGTCATCAGCCTATCGTCCTCCCCGCTGTGTGATACCACACTCATCAGCCTACCATCCTCCCCTCTACATAATACAACACTCATCAGTCTACCGTCCTCCCCTCTGTGTAATACAAAAATCATCAGCCTATCATCCTTCCCTCTGTGTAATACAACACTTATCATCCAACCGTCCTCCCCTCTGTGTAACACACTGTCATCAGCCTATAGTCCACCCCCAGTGTAATACAGCATCATCAGCCTATCGTCCTCCCCCTCTGTAATACAACGTCATCAGCCTACCGTCCCTCCCTCTGTGTAATACAGAGTCATCAGCCTACAGTCCTCCCCTCTGTGTAATACAGCATCATTATCGTCCTCCCCTCTGTGTAATACAACGTCATCAGCCTACTCTCCTGCCCTCTGTTCAATACAACATCATCAGCCTACCGTCCTCCCCTTTGTGTAATACAGCGTCATCAGCCTACCATCCTCCCCTCTGTGGAATACAGTGGCATCAGCCTACCGTCCTCCTCCTGTATAATACACAGTCATCAGCCTACCGTCCTCCCCTCTGTGGAATACAGTGGCATCAGCCTACAGTCCTCCCCTCTGTGTAATACAGCATCATTATCGTCCTCCCCTCTGTGTAATACAACGTCATCAGCCTACTCTCCTGCCCTCTGTTCAATACAACATCATCAGCCTACCGTCCTCTCCTTTGTGTAATACAGCGTCATCAGCCTACCGTCCTCCCCTCTGTGGAATACAGTGGCATCAGCCTACCGTCCTCCTCCTGTATAATACAGTCATCAGGCTACCGTCCTCCCCTCTGTGTAATACAACACTCATCTCTGGGTAATACAACACTCATCAGCCTGTCATCCAACCCTCTGTTTCACACAACACTCATCAGCCGATCTTCCTCCACTCTGTGTAATACACTGTCATCAGCCTACCGTCCTCCCCTCTGTGTAATACAGCGTCATCAGCCTATCGTCCTGCCCCTGTGTAATAGAGCGTCATCAGCCTACCGTCCTCCCCTCTGGGTAATACAGCGTCATCAGCCTACCATCCAACCTCTATGTAACACACCGTCATCAGACTCCCATTCTCCACTCTGTGTAATACAGCGTCATCAGCCTATCATCCTCCCCACGGTGTAATAGAGCAACATCAGCCGACCATCCTACCCACTGTTTAGTACAGCGTCATCAGCCTATCATCCTCCCCTCTGTGTAATAAGCATCATCAGCCTACCATCCTCCCCTCTGTGTAATAAAGCCTCATCAGCCTATTGTCCTCCCCTCTGTGTAACACAGTGTCATCAGCCTACCATCCTCCCCTCTGTGTAATACAGCTTCATTTGCCTACCATCCTCCACTCTCTGTCATGCAGCGTCATCAGCCTAACGTCCTCCCCTCAGTGTAATACAGCATCATCAGCCTACCGTCCTCCCCTCTGTGTAATACGGCGTCATCAGCCTACCGTCCTTTCCTCTGTGTAATACCAGCATCATCAGCCTACCACCCTCTCCTAGGTGTTATACATCATCATCATCCTACCGTCCTCACCTCTGCGTAATATAACGTCAACAACCTATCATCCTCCCCTCTGAGAATACAACGTCATCAGCCTAACGTCCTCCCCTCTGTTTCATGCAGCATCATCAGCCTATCGTCCTCCCCTCTGTCTAATACAACACTCATCAGCCTACCGTCCTCCCCTCTGTGTAATACAGCGTCATCAGCCAGCTCTCCTCCCCTCTGTGTAATACAGTGTCATCAGTCCACTGTCCTCCCCTCTGTGCAATACAACACTCATCAGCCTACCGTACTTCCCTTTGTGTAATACAGAGTCATCAGCCTACCATCCTCCCGTCTGTGTAATACAAAACTCATCGGCCTACCGTCCTTCCCTCTGTGTAATACAGCGTCATCAGCCTACCGTCCTGCCCTCTGTGTAATGCTACGTCATCAGCCTACCATCCTCCCCTCTGTGTACTACAGTGTCAGCAGCCTATCGTCTCCCCCCTCTGTGTACTACAGCGTCATCAGCCTATCGTCCTCCCCATTGTGTAATACAGTTTCATCAGCCTACCGTCCTCCTCTCTGTGTAATATCACGTCATCAGCCTGCCATCCTCCCCTCTGTGTAATACAACACTCATCAGCCTACCGTCCTCCCCTCTGTGTAATACAACACTCATCAGCCCACGTCCTTCCCTCTGTGTAATACAAAGCTCATCAGCCTACCATCCTCCCCTCTGTGTAAGACAACACCACTCATCAGCCTATCGTCCTCCCCTCTGTGTAATACAGCGTCATCAGCCTACCGTCCTCCCCTCCATGTTATACAACACTCATCAGCCTAACGTCCTCCCCTCTGTGTAATACAGCATCATCAGCCTACTATCCTCCCCTCTGTCTAATACAACACTCATCAGCCTACCGTCCTCCCCTCTGTGTAATACAGCGTCACCAGCCAGCTCTCCTCCCCTCTGTGTAATACAGTGTCATCAGTCCACCGTCCTCCCCTCTGTGCAATACAACACTCATCAGCCTACCATCCTCCCCTCTGTGTAATACAGCGTCACCAGCCAGCTCTCCTCCCCTCTGTGTAATACAGTGTCATCAGTCCACCGTCCTCCCCTCTGTGCAATACAACACTCATCAGCCTACCATCCTCCCCTCTGTGTAATACAGCGTCATGAGCCTCCCATCCTCCCCTCTGTGTAATACAGTGTCAGCAGCCTATCTTCCACCCCTCTGTGTAATACAGCATCATCAGCCTACCGTCCTCCCCTCTGTGTAATACACAGTCATCAGCCTCTCATCCTCCCCTCTGTGTACTACAGCGTCATCAGCCTATCGTCCTCCCCTCTGTGTAATACAGTTTCATCAGCCTACCGTCCTCCTCTCTGTGTAATATCACGTCATCAGCCTGCCATCCTCCCCTCTCTGTAATACAACACTCATCAGCCTGCCATCCTCCCCTCTGTGCAATACAACGCTCATCTGCCTATCGTCCACCCCTCTGCGTAATACAGCATCATCAGCCTACCGTCCTCCCCTCTGTGTAATACACAGTCATCAGCCTCTCATCCTCCCCTCTGTGTACTACAGCGTCATCAGCCTATCGTCCTCCCCTCTGTGTAATACAGTTTCATCAGCCTACCGTCCTCCTCTCTGTGTAATATCACGTCATCAGCCTGCCATCCTCCCCTCTCTGTAATACAACACTCATCAGCCTGCCATCCTCCCCTCTGTGCAATACAACACGCATCAGCCTATCGTCCTCCCCTCTGTGTAATACAGCATCATCAGCCTACCGTCCTGCCACCTGTATAATACTACGTCATCAGCCTAGCATCCTCCTCTCTGTGTAATACAACTCTCATCAGCCTACCGTCCTCCCCTCTGTGTAATACAGCGTCATCAGACTACCGTCCTCCCCTCCATGTTATACAACACTCACCAGCCTAACGTCGTCCCCTCTATGTAATACAGCATCATCAGCCTATCGTCCTCCCCTCTGTGTAATACAACACTCATCAGCCTAACATCCTCCCCTCTGTGTAATACAGTGTCATCAGTCCACTGTCCTCCCCTCTGTGCAATACAACACTCATCAGCCTACCATCCTCCCCTCTGTGTAATACAGCGTCATCAGCCTATCGTCCTCCCCTCTGTGTAATACAGCGTCACCAGCCAGCTCTCCTCCCCTCTGTGTAATACAGTGTCATCAGTCCACTGTCCTCCCCTCTGTGCAATACAACACTCATCAGCCTACCATCCTCCCCTCTGTGTAATACAGCGTCATCAGCCTATCGTCCTCCCCTCTGTGTAATACAGCGTCATCAGCCTCCCATCCTCCCCTCTGTGTAATAGTGTCAGCAGCCTATCTTCCACCCCTCTGTGTAATACAATGTCATCAGCCTACCGTCCTCCCCCCTGTGTAATACAGCGTCATCAGCCTACCGTCCCCCCCTGTGTAATACAGCGTCATCAGCCTACCGTCCCCCCCTCTGTTGACTACAGCGTCATCAGCCTACCGTCCTCCCCTCTGTGTAATACAGCATCATCAGGCTACCATCCTCCATTCTGTGCAATACAGTATCATCAGTCTACTGTCCTCCCCTCTGTGTAATACAACACTCATTAGCCTGCCACCCGCCCCTCTGTGTAATACAGCGTCATCATCCTACCATCCTCCACTCTGTGTAATACTCCGTCATCAGACTACCATACTCCACTCTGTGTAATACAGAGTCATCAGCCTACCATCCTCCCCTCTGTGTAATACAACACTAATCAGCTATTGGTCCTCCCCTCTGTGTAATCCAACCCTCATCAGCCTCCCATCCTCCTCTCGTGTGTAATGCAACAATCATCAGCCTATTGTCCTCCCCTCTGTGAAATAAACAGTCATCAGACTATCGTCCTCTCCCTGTGTAATACTGCGTTATCAGCCTGCCATTCTCCCCTCTGTGCAATACAACGCTCATCAGCCTATCGTCCTCCCCTCTGTGTAATACAGCATCATCAGCCTATCGTCCTCGCCTCTGTGTAATACAGCGTCATCAGCCTACCGTCCTCCCCTCCAGGTTATACAACACTCATCAGCCTAGCGTCGTCCCCTCTGTGTAATACAGCATCATCAGCCTATCGTCCTCCCCTCTGTGTTATACAACGTCATCAGCCTACCGTCCTCCCCTCTGTGTAATACAGCGTCATCAGCCAGCTCTCCTCCCCTCTGTGTAATACAGTGTCATCAGTCCACCGTCCTCCCCTCTGTGCAATACAACACTCATCAGCCTACCATCCTCCCCTCTGTGTAATACAGCGTCATCAGCCTACCATCCTTCCCTCTGTGTAATACAGTGTCATCAGTCCACTGTCCTCCCCTCTGTGCAATACAACACTCATCAGCCTACCATCCTCCCCTCTGTGTAATACAGCGTCATCAGCCTATCGTCTCCCCCCTCTGTGTACTACAGTTTCATCAGCCTACCGTCCTCCTCTCTGTGTAATATCACGTCATCAGCCTGCCATCCTCCCCTCTGTGTAATACAACACTCATCAGCCTACCGTCCTCCCCTCTGTGTAATACAACACTCATCAGCCCACGTCCTCCCCTCTGTGTAATACAAAGCTCATCAGCCTACCATCCTCCCCTCTGTGTAAGACAACACCACTCATCAGCCTATCGTCCTCCCCTCTGTGTAATACAGCGTCATCAGCCTACCATCCTCCCCTCCATGTTATACAACACTCATCAGCCTAACGTCCTCCCCTCTGTGTAATACAGCATCATCAGCCTACTATCCTCCCCTCTGTCTAATACAACACTCATCAGCCTACCGTCCTCCCCTCTGTGTAATACAGCGTCACCAGCCAGCTCTCCTCCCCTCTGTGTAATACAGTGTCATCAGTCCACCGTCCTCCCCTCTGTGCAATACAACACTCATCAGCCTCCCATCCTCCCCTCTGTGTAATACAGTGTCAGCAGCCTATCTTCCACCCCTCTGTGTAATACAGCATCATCAGCCTCCCATCCTCCCCTCTTTGTAATACACAGTCATCAGCCTCTCATCCTCCCCTCTGTGTACTACAGCGTCATCAGCCGACCATCCTCCCCTCTGTGTACTACAGCGTCATCAGCCTATCGTCCTCCCCATTGTGTAATACAGTTTCATCAGCCTACCGTCCTCCTCTCTGTGTAATATCACGTCATCAGCCTACCGTCCTCCCCTCTGTGTAATACAACACTCATCAGCCCACGTCCTCCCCTCTGTGTAATACAAAGCTCATCAGCCTACCATCCCCCCCCCTCTGTGTAAGACAACACCACTCATCAGCCTATCGTCCTCCCCTCTGTGTAATACAGCGTCATCAGCCTACCGTCCTCCCCTCCATGTTATACAACACTCATCAGCCTAACGTCCTCCCCTCTGTGTAATACAGCATCATCAGCCTACCGTCCTCCCCTCTGTCTAATACAACACTCATCAGCCTACCGTCCTCCCCTCTGTGTAATACAGCGTCACCAGCCAGCTCTCCTCCCCTCTGTGTAATACAGTGTCATCAGTCCACTGTCCTCCCCTCTGTGCAATACAACACTCATCAGCCTACCATCCTCCCCTCTGTGTAATACAGCGTCATGAGCCTCCCATCCTCCCCTCTGTGTAATACAGTGTCAGCAGCCTATCTTCCACCTCTCTGTGTAATACAGCATCATCAGCCTACCGTCCTCCCCTCTGTGTAATACACAGTCATCAGCCTCCCATCCTCCCCTCTTTGTAATACACAGTCATCAGCCTCTCATCCTCCCCTCTGTGTAATACAGCATCATCAGCCTAACGTCCTCCCCTCTGTGTAATACAGCATCATCAGCCTACTATCCTCCCCTCTGTCTAATACAACACTCATCAGCCTACCGTCCTCCCCTCTGTGTAATACAGCGTCACCAGCCAGCTCTCCTCCCCTCTGTGTAATACAGTGTCATCAGTCCACTGTCCTCCCCTCTGTGCAATACAACACTCATCAGCCTACCATCCTCCCCTCTGTGTAATACAGCGTCATGAGCCTACCATCCTCCCCTCTGTGTAATACAGCGTCATCAGCCTCCCATCCTCCCCTCTGTGTAATACAGTGTCAGCAGCCTATCTTCCACTCCTCTGTGTAATACATCATCATCAGCCTACCATCCTCCTCTCTGTGTAATACACAGTCATCAGCCTCCCATCCTCCCCTCTTTGTAATACACAGTCATCAGCCTCTCATCCTCCCCTCTGTGTAATACAGCATCATCAGCCTAACGTCCTCCCCTCTGTGTAATACAGCATCATCAGCCTACTATCCTCCCCTCTGTCTAATACAACACTCATCAGCCTACCGTCCTCCCCTCTGTGTAATGCAGCGTCACCAGCCAGCTCTCCTCCCCTCTGTGTAATACAGTGTCATCAGTCCACTGTCCTCCCCTCTGTGCAATACAACACTCATCAGCCTACCATCCTCCCCTCTGTGTAATACACAGTCATCAGCCTCCCATCCTCCCCTCTTTGTAATACACAGTCATCAGCCTCTCATCCTCCCCTCTGTGTAATACAGCATCATCAGCCTACCATCCTCCCCTCTCTGTAATACAATGTCATCAGCCTACCGTCCTCCTCTCTGTGTAATACCACGTCATCAGCCTGCCATCCTCCCCTCTGTGTAATACAACACTCATCAGCCTACCGTCCTCCCCTCTGAGTAATACAACACTCATCAGCCCATCGTCCTCCCCTCTGTGTAATACAAAGCTCATCAGCCTACCATCCTCCCCTCTGTGTAATACAGCGTCATCAGCCTACCGTCCCCCCCTCTGTTGACTACAGCGTCATCAGCCTATCGTCCTCCCCTCTGTGTAATACACAGTCATCAACCTCCCATCCTCCCCTCTTTGTAATACACAGTCATCAGCCTCTCATCCTCCCCTCTGTGTAATACAGCATCATCAGCCTACCACCCTCCCCTCTGTGTAATACAATGTCATCAGCCTACCGTCCTCCTCTCTGTGTAATATCACGTCATCAGCCTGCCATCCTCCCCTCTGTGTACTACTGCGTCATCAGCCTATCATCCTCCCCTCTGTGTAATACAGCGTCATCAGCCTCCCATCCTCCCCTCTGTGTAATACAGTGTCAGCAGCCTACCGTCCTCCCCTCTGTGTAATACAGCGTCATCAACCTACCGTCCACCCCTCTGTGTAATACAGCGTCATCAGCCTACCATCCCCCCCCTCTGTTGACTACAGCGTCATCAGCCTATCGTCCTCCCCTCTTTGTAATACACAGTCATCAGCCTCTCATCCTCCCCTCTGTGTAATACAGCATCATCAGCCTACCATCCTCCCCTCTGTGTACTACAGCGTCATCAGCCTATCGTCTCCCCCCTCTGTGTACTACAGCGTCATCAGCCTATCGTCCTTCCCTCTGTGTAATACAGTTTCATCAGCCTACCGTCCTCCTCTCTGTGTAATATCACGTCATCAGCCTGCCATCCTCCCCTCTGTGTAATACAACACTCATCAGCCCACGTCCTCCCCTCTGTGTAATACAAAGCTCATCAGCCTACCATCCCCCCCCCCTGTGTAAGACAACACCACTCATCAGCCTATCGTCCTCCCCTCTGTGTAATACAGCGTCATCAGCCTATCGTCCTCCCCTCTGTGTAATACACAGTCATCAACCTCCCATCCTCCCCTCTTTGTAATACACAGTCATCAGCCTCTCATCCTCCCCTCTGTGTAATACAGCATCATCAGCCTACCACCCTCCCCTCTGTGTAATACAATGTCATCAGCCTACCGTCCTCCTCTCTGTGTAATATCACGTCATCAGCCTGCCATCCTCCCCTCTGTGTACTACTGCGTCATCAGCCTATCATCCTCCCCTCTGTGTAATACAGCGTCATCAGCCTCCCATCCTCCCCTCTGTGTAATACAGTGTCAGCAGCCTACCGTCCTCCCCTCTGTGTAATACAGCGTCATCAGCCTCCCATCCTCCCCTCTGTGTAATACAGTGTCAGCAGCCTATCTTCCACCCCTCTGTGTAATACAGCATCATCAGCCTACCGTCCTACCCTCTGTGTAATACACAGTCATCAGCCTCCCATCCTCCCCTCTTTGTAATACACAGTCATCAGCCTCTCATCCTCCCCTCTGTGTAATACAGCATCATCAGCCTACCATCCTCCCCTCTCTGTAATACAATGTCATCAGCCTATCGTCCTCCTCTCTGTGTAATACCACGTCATCAGCCTGCCATCCTCCCCTCTGTGTAATACAACACTCATCAGCCTACCGTCCTCCCCTCTGAGTAATACAACACTCATCAGCCCATCGTCCTCCCCTCTGTGTAATACAGCGTCATCAGCCTCCCATCCTCCCCTCTGTGTAATACAGTGTCAGCAGCCTACCGTCCTCCCCTCTGTGTAATACAGCGTCATCAGCCTACCGTCCACCCCTCTGTGTAATACAGCGTCATCAGCCTACCATCCCCCCCTCTGTTGACTACAGCGTCATCAGCCTATCGTCCTCCCCTCTGTGTAATACAGCGTCATCAGCCTACCGTCCTCCCCTCCATGTTATACAACACTCATCAGCCTAACGTCCTCCCCTCTGTGTAATACAGCATCATCAGCCTACTATCCTCCCCTCTGTCTAATACAACACTCATTGGCCTACCGTCCTCCCCTCTGTGTAATACAGCGTCACCGGCCAGCTCTCCTCCCCTCTGTGTAATACAGTGTCATCAGTCCACTGTCCTCCCCTCTGTGCAATACAACACTCATCAGCCTACCATCCTCCCCTCTGTGTGATACAGCGTCATGAGCCTCCCATCCTCCCCTCTGTGTACTACAGCGTCATCAGCCTATCGTCTCCCCCCTCTGTGTACTACAGCGTCATCAGCCTATCGTCCTTCCCTCTGTGTAATACAGTTTCATCAGCCTACCGTCCTCCTCTCTGTGTAATATCACGTCATCAGCCTGCCATCCTCCCCTCTGTGTAATACAACACTCATCAGCCCACGTCCTCCCCTCTGTGTAATACAAAGCTCATCAGCCTACCATCCCCCCCCCCTGTGTAAGACAACACCACTCATCAGCCTATCGTCCTCCCCTCTGTGTAATACAGCGTCATCAGCCTATCGTCCTCCCCTCTGTGTAATACACAGTCATCAACCTCCCATCCTCCCCTCTTTGTAATACACAGTCATCAGCCTCTCATCCTCCCCTCTGTGTAATACAGCATCATCAGCCTACCACCCTCCCCTCTGTGTAATACAATGTCATCAGCCTACCGTCCTCCTCTCTGTGTAATATCACGTCATCAGCCTGCCATCCTCCCCTCTGTGTACTACTGCGTCATCAGCCTATCATCCTCCCCTCTGTGTAATACAGCGTCATCAGCCTCCCATCCTCCCCTCTGTGTAATACAGTGTCAGCAGCCTACCGTCCTCCCCTCTGTGTAATACAGCGTCATCAGCCTCCCATCCTCCCCTCTGTGTAATACAGTGTCAGCAGCCTATCTTCCACCCCTCTGTGTAATACAGCATCATCAGCCTACCGTCCTACCCTCTGTGTAATACACAGTCATCAGCCTCCCATCCTCCCCTCTTTGTAATACACAGTCATCAGCCTCTCATCCTCCCCTCTGTGTAATACAGCATCATCAGCCTACCATCCTCCCCTCTCTGTAATACAATGTCATCAGCGTATCGTCCTCCTCTCTGTGTAATACCACGTCATCAGCCTGCCATCCTCCCCTCTGTGTAATACAACACTCATCAGCCTACCGTCCTCCCCTCTGAGTAATACAACACTCATCAGCCCATCGTCCTCCCCTCTGTGTAATACAGCGTCATCAGCCTCCCATCCTCCCCTCTGTGTAATACAGTGTCAGCAGCCTACCGTCCTCCCCTCTGTGTAATACAGCGTCATCAGCCTACCGTCCACCCCTCTGTGTAATACAGCGTCATCAGCCTACCATCCCCCCCTCTGTTGACTACAGCGTCATCAGCCTATCGTCCTCCCCTCTGTGTAATACAGCGTCATCAGCCTACCGTCCTCCCCTCCATGTTATACAACACTCATCAGCCTAACGTCCTCCCCTCTGTGTAATACAGCATCATCAGCCTACTATCCTCCCCTCTGTCTAATACAACACTCATTGGCCTACCGTCCTCCCCTCTGTGTAATACAGCGTCACCGGCCAGCTCTCCTCCCCTCTGTGTAATACAGTGTCATCAGTCCACTGTCCTCCCCTCTGTGCAATACAACACTCATCAGCCTACCATCCTCCCCTCTGTGTGATACAGCGTCATGAGCCTCCCATCCTCCCCTCTGTGTAATACAGTGTCAGCAGCCTATCTTCCACCCCTCTGTGTAATACAGCATCATCAGCCTACCGTCCTCCCCTCTGTGTAATACACAGTCATCAGCCTCCCATCCTCCCCTCTTTGTAATACACAGTCATCAGCCTCTCATCCTC
Source organism: Mobula birostris (assembly GCF_030028105.1). Classification (NCBI taxonomy): domain Eukaryota; kingdom Metazoa; phylum Chordata; class Chondrichthyes; order Myliobatiformes; family Myliobatidae; genus Mobula; species Mobula birostris. The sequence goes on from NC_092378.1 coordinate 85,798,408, forward strand.
CCCTCTGTGTAATACAGCATCATCAGCCTACCATCCTCCCCTGTGTAATACAGCATCATCAGCCTAACGTCCTGCCCTCTGTGTAATACAGCATCATCAGCCTACTATCCTCCCCGCTGTCTAATACAACACTCATCAGCCTACCGTCCTCCCCTCTGTGTAATACAGCGTCACCAGCCAGCTCTCCTCCCCTCTGTGTAATACAGTGTCATCAGTCCACTGTCCTCCCCTCTGTGCAATACAACACTCATCAGCCTACCATCCTCCCCTCTGTGTAATACAGCGTCATCAGCCTACCATCCTCCCCTCTGTGTACTACTGCGTCATCAGCCTATCGTCCTCCCCTCTGTGTAATACAGCGTCATCAGCCTCCCATCCTCCCCTCTGTGTAATACAGTGTCAGCAGCCTATCTTCCACCCCTCTGTGTAATACAGCATCATCAGCCTACCGTCCTCCCCTCTGTGTAATACACAGTCATCAGCCTCCCATCCTCCCCTCTTTGTAATACACAGTCATCAGCCTCTCATCCTCCCCTCTATGTAATACAGCATCATCAGCCTACCATCCTCCCCTCTGTGTAATACAATGTCATCAGCCTACCGTCCTCCTCTCTGTGTAATACCACGTCATCAGCCTGCCATCCTCCCCTCTGTGTAATACAACACTCATCAGCCCATCGTCCTCCCCTCTGTGTAATACAAAGCTCATCAGCCTACCATCCTCCCCTCTGTGTAAGACACCACTCATCAGCCTACCGTCCTCCCCTCTGTGTAATACAGCGTCATCAGCCTACCGTCCCCCCCTCTGTTGACTACAGCGTCATCAGCCTATCGTCCTCCCCTCTGTGTAATACACAGTCATCAGCCTCCCATCCTCCCCTCTTTGTAATACACAGTCATCAGCCTCTCATCCTCCCCTCTGTGTAATACAGCATCATCAGCCTACCGTCCTCCCCTCTGTGTAATACAATGTCATCAGCCTACCGTCCTCCTCTCTGTGTAATATCACGTCATCAGCCTGCCATCCTCCCCTCTGTGTAATACAGCACTCATCAGCCTACCGTCCTCCCCTCTGTGTAATACAACACTCATCAGCCCATCGTCCTCCCCTCTGTGTAATACAGCGTCATGAGCCTACCATCCTCCCCTCTGTGTAATACAGTGTCAGCAGCCTACCGTCCTCCCCTCTGTGTAATACAGCGTCATCAGCCTACCATCCCCCCCTCTGTTGACTACAGCGTCATCAGCCTATCGTCCTCCCCTCTGTGTAATACAGCGTCATCAGGCTATCATCCTCCATTCTGTGCAATACAGTATCATCAGTCTACTTGTCTACCCTCTGTGTAATACAACACTCATTAGCCTGCCACCCGCCCCTCTGTGTAATACAGCGTCATCATCCTACCATCCTCCACTCTCTGTAATACTCCGTCATCAGACTACCATACTCCACTCTCTGTGTAATACAGAGTCATCAGCCTACCATCCTCCCCTCTGTGTAATACAACCCTCATCAGCCTCCCATCCTCCCCTCTTTGTAATACACAGTCATCAGCCTCCCATCCTCCCCTCTGTGTAATACAGCATCATCAGCCTACCGTCCTCCCCTCTGTGTAATACAATGTCATCAGCCTACCGTCCTTCCCTCTGTGTAATACAGCGTCATCAGGCTATCATCCTCCATTCTGTGCAATACAGTATCATCAGTCTACTGTCCTCCCCCCTGTGTAGTACAACACTCATTAGCCTGCCATCCTCCACTCTGTGTAATACAGCGTCATCATCCTACCATCCTCCACTCTCTGTAATACTCCGTCATCAGACTACCATACTCCACTCTGTGTAATACAGAGTCATCAGCCTACCATCCTCCACTCTCTGTAATACAACACTAATCAGCTGTTGGTCCTCCCCTCTGTGAAATACAACCCTCAACAGCCTCCCATCCTCTTCTCGTGTGTAATGCAACAATCATCTGGTAAAGACAAATGTAGGTCCCCTGCAGACAGAAACAGGTGAATTGATTATGGGGAGCAAGGACATGGCAGACCAATTGAATAATTACTTTGGTTCTGTCTTCACTAAGGAGGACATAAATAATCTTCCAGAAATAGTAGGGGACAGAGGGTCCAGTGAGATGGAGGAACTGAGCGAAATACATGTTAGTAGGGAAGTGGTGTTAGGTAAATTGAAGGGATTGAAGGCAGATAAATCCCCAGGGCCAGATGGTCTGCATCCCAGTGTGCTTAAGGAAGTAGCCCAAGAAATAGTGGATGCATTAGTGATAATTTTTCAAAACTCGTTAGATTCTGGACTAGTTCCTGAGGATTGGAGGGTGGCTAATGTAACTCCACTTTTTAAAAAAGGAGAGAGAGAGAAACCGGGGAATTGTAGACCGGTTAGCCTAACGTCGGTGGTGGGGAAACTGCTGGAGTCAGTTATCAAGGATGTGATAACAGCACATTTGGAAAGCGGTGAAATGATCGGACAAAGTCAGCATGGATTTGTGAAAGGAAAATCATGTCTGACGAATCTCATAGAATTTTTTGAGGATGTAACTAGTAGAGTGGATAGGGGAGAACCAGTGGATGTGGTATATTTGGATTTTCAGAAGGCTTTTGACAAGGTCCCACACAGGAGATTAGTGTGCAAACTTAAAGCACACGGTATTGCGGGTAAGGTATTGGTGTGGGTGGAGAGTTGGTTAGCAGACAGGAAGCAAAGAGTGGGAATAAACGGGACCTTTTCAGAATGGCAGGCGGTGACTAGTGGGGTACCGCAAGGCTCAGTGCTGGGACCTCAGTTGTTTACAATATATATTAATGACTTGGATGAGGGAATTAAATGCAGCATCTCCAAGTTTGCGGATGACACGAAGCTGGGTGGCAGTGTTAGCTGTGAGGAGGATGCTAAGAGGATGCAGGGTGACTTGGATAGGTTGGGTGAGTGGGCAAATTCATGGCAGATGCAATTTAATGTGGATAAATGTGAAGTTATCCACTTTGGTGGCAAAAATAGGAAAACAGATTATTATCTGAATGGTGGCCGATTAGGAAAAGGGGAGGTGCAACGAGACCTGGGTGTCATTATACACCAGTCATTGAAAGTGGGCATGCAGGTACAGCAGGCGGTGAAAAAGGCGAATGGTATGCTGGCATTTATAGCGAGAGGATTCAAGTACAGGAGCAGGGAGGTACTACTGCAGTTGTACAAGGCCTTGGTGAGACCACACCTGGAGTATTGTGTGCAGATTTGGTCCCCTAATCTGAGGAAAGACATCCTTGCCATAGAGGGAGTACAAAGAAGGTTCACCAGATTGATCCCTGGGATGGCAGGACTTTCATATGAAGAAAGACTGGATGAACTGGGCTTGTACTCGTTGGAATTTAGAAGATTGAGGGGGGATCTGATTGAAATGTATAAGATCCTAAAGGGATTGGACAGGCTAGATGCAGGAAGATTGTTCCCGATGTTGGGGAAGTCCAGAACGAGGGGCCACAGTTTGAGGATAGAGGGGAAGCCTTTTAGGACCGAGATTAGGAAAAACTTCTTCACACAGAGAGTGGTGAATCTGTGGAATTCTCTGCCACAGGAAACAGTTGAGGCCAGTTCATTGGCTATATTTAAGAGGGAGTTAGATATGGCCCTTGTGGCTATGAGGGTCAGGGGGTATGGAGGGAAGGCTGGGGCGGGGTTCTGAGTTGGATGATCAGCCATGATCATAATAAATGGCGGTGCAGGCTCGAAAGGCCGAATGGCCTACTCCTGCACCTATTTTCTATGTATGTTTTCTATTGTCCTCCCCTCTGTGAAATAAACAGTCATCAGACTATCGTCCTCTCCCTGTGTAATACTGCGTTAGCAGCCTGCCATTCTCCCCACTGTACAATACAACGCTCATCAGCCTAACGTCCTCCCCTCTGTGTAATACAGCGTCATCAGCCTACCGTCCTCCCCTCCATGTTATACAACACTCATCAGCCTATCGTCCTCCCCTCTGTGTAATACAGCGTCATCAGCCTAGCATCCTCCCCTCTGTGTAATACAACACTCATCAGCCTATCGTCCTCCCCTCTGTGTAATACAGTGTCATCAGTCCACTGTCCTCCCCTCTGTGCAATACAACACTCATCAGCCTACCGTCCTCCCCTCTGTGTAATACAGCGTCATCGGCCTACCATCCTCCCCTCTGAGTACTACAGCGTCATCAGCCTATCGTCTCCCCTCTGTGTAATACACAGTCATCAGCCTCCCATCCTGCCCTCTGTGTAATACAATGTCAGCAGCCTATCTTCCACCCCTCTGTGTAATACAATGTCATCAGCCTACCGTCCTCCCCCTTGTGTAATACAGCGTCATCAGCCTACCGTCCCCCCCTGTGTACTACAGCATCATCAGCCTATCGTCCTCCCCTCTGTGTAATACAGTTTCATCAGCCTACCGTCCTCCTCTCTGTGTAATATCACGTCATCAGCCTGCCAGCCTCCCCTCTGTGTAATACAACGCTCATCAGCCTACCATCCTCCCCTCTGCGTAAGACAACACCACTCATCAGCCTATCGTCCTCCCCTCTGTGTAATACAGCGTCATCAGCCTACCGTCCTCCCCTCCATGTTATACAACACTCATCAGCCTAACGTCCTCCCCTCTGTGTAATAAAGCATCATCAGCCTATTGTCCTCCCCTCTGTGTAATACAACGTCATTAGCCTACCATCCTCCCCTCTGTCTAATACAACACTCAGCAGCCTACCGTCCTCCCCTCTGTGTAATACAACATCATCAGCCTACTGTCCTCCCCTCTGCATAATACAGCGTCATCAGCCTGCTCCCCTCCCTCTGTGTAATACAGTGTCATCAGCCTACTGTCCTCCCCTTTGTGTAATACAGCATCATCAGCCTACTGTCCTCCCCTCTGTGTAATACAACGTCATCAGCCTATCATCCTCCCGTCTGTGTAATACAAAACTCATCGGCCTACCATCCTTCCCTCTGTATAATACATCGTCATCAGCATACCGTCCTGCACTCTGTGTAATGCTACGTCATCAGCCTACCATCCTCCCCTCTGTGAAATACAATGTCATCAGCCTACTGTCCTCCCCTTTGTGTAATACAGCATCATCAGCCTACCGTCCTCCCCTCTGTGTAATACTGTATCATCAGTCTACTGTCCTTCCCTCTGTGTAGTACAACACTCATTAGCAGCCCGTCCTCCCCTCTGTGTAATACAGCATCATCAGCCTATCGTCCTCCCCTCTGTGTAATACAGCATCATCAGCCTACCGTCCTCCCCTCCATGTTATACAACACTCATCAGCCTAACGTCCTCCCCTCTGTGTAATACAGCATCATCAGCCTATTGTCCACCCCTCTGTGTAATACAACGTCATCAGCCTACCATCCTCCCCTCTGTCTAATACAACACTCAGCAGCCTACCATCCTCCCCTCTGTGTAATACAACATCATCAGCCTACTGTCCTCCCCTCTGCGTAATACAGCGTCATCAGCCTGCTCTCCTCCCTCTGTGTAATACAGTGTCATCAGCCTACTGTCCTCCCCTTTGTGTAATACAGCATCATCAGCCTACCGTCCTCCCCTCTGTGTAATACAACGTCATCAGCCTACCATCCTCCCGTCTGTGTAATACAAAACTCATCGGCCTACCATCCTTCCCTCTGTATAATACATCGTCATCAGCATACCGTCCTGCCCTCTGTGTAATGCTACGTCATCAGCCTACCATCCTCCACTCTGTGAAATACAATGTCATCAGCCTACTGTCCTCCCCTTTGTGTAATACAGCATCATCAGCCTACCGTCCTCCCCTCTGTGTAATACTGTATCATCAGTCTACTGTCCTTCCCTCTGTGTAGTACAACACTCATTAGCAGCCCGTCCTCCCCTCTGTGTAATACAGCATCATCAGCCTGCCATCCTCCCCTCTATGTACTACAGCATCATCAGACTACCGTACTTCCGTCTGTGTAATACAGAGCCATCAGCCTACCATCCTCCCCTCTGTGTAATACAACGCTCATCAGCCTATCATCCTCCCCTCTGTGTAATACAGTGCTATCAGCCTACCGTCCTCGCCTCCATGTTATACAACACTCATCAGCCTACCGGCCTCCTCTCTCTGTAATACAGCGTCATCAGCCAATCGCCCTCCTCTCTGTGTAATACAATGTCACCAGCCTACTGTCCTCCTCTCTCTGTAATACAGCGTCATCAGCCGAACCTCCTCCCCTCTGTGTAATACAGTATCATCAGTCTACTGTCCTTCCCTCTGTGTAGTACAATACTCATTAGCCTGTCATCCTCCCCTCTGTGTAATACAGCGTCATCATCCTGCATTCCTCCACTCTGTGTAATGCTGTGTCATCAGACTACCGTACTCCCCTCTGTGTAATACAGAGTCATCAGCCTACCATCCTCTCCTCTGTGTAATACAACGTCATCAGCCTACCATCCTCTCGCTGTATAATACAACACTCATCAGCTATTTGTCCTCTCCTCTTTGTAATACAACCCTCATCAGCCTCCCATCCTCCTCTCTTGTGTAATGCAACAATCATCAGCCTACCGTCCTCCCCTCTGTGTAATACTGTATCATCAGTCTACTGTCCTTCCCTCTGTGTAGTACAACACTCATTAGCAGCCCTTCCTCCCCTCTGTGTAATACAGCGTCATCAGACTACCATACTCCCCTCTGTGTAATAGAACATTCATCAGCCTACCATCCTCCCCTCTGTGTAATACAATGCTCATCAGCCTATCATCCTCCCCTCTGTGTAATACAGTGCTATCAGCCTACCATCCTCTCCTCCATGTTATACAATACTCATCAGCCTACCGGCCTCCCCTCTCTGTAATACAGCATCATCAGCCTATCGTCCTCCCGTCTGTGTAATACAGTATCATCAGTCTACTGTCCTCCCCTCTGTGTAGTACAATACTCATTAGTCTGTCATCCTCCCCTCTGTGTAATACAGCGTCATCATCCTGCATTCCTCCACTCTGTGAATACTGTGTCATCAGACTACCGTACTCTCCTCTGTGTAATACAACGTCATCAGCCTACCATCCTCTCCCTGTATAATACAACACTCATCAGCTATTCGTCCTCTCCTCTTTGTAATACAACCCTCATCAGCCTCCCATCCCCCTCTCTTGTGTAATGCAACAATCATCAGCCTATCGTCCTCCCCTCTGTGTAATACAGCATCATCAGCCTATCGTCCTCCCCTCTGTGTAATACAACGTCATCAGCCTACCATCCTCCCCTCTGTCTAATACAACACTCAGCAGCCTACCGTCCTCCCCTCTGTGTAATACAACATCATCAGTCTACCGTCCTCCCCTCTGCGTAATACAGCGTCATCGGCCTGCTTCCCTCCCCTCTGTGTAATACAGTGTCATCAGTCCACTGTCCTCCCCTCTGTGCAATACAACACTCATCAGCCTACCGTACTTCCCTTTGTGTAATACAGAGTCATCAGCCTACCATCCTCCCGTCTGTGTAATACAAAACTCATCGGCCTACCGTCCTTCCCTCTGTGTAATACAGCGTCATCAGCCTACCGTCCTGCCCTCTGTGTAATGCTACGTCATCAGCCTACCATCCTCCCCTCTGTGTAATACAATGTCATCAGCCTACTGTCCTCCCCTCTGTGTAATACAGCATCATCAGCCTACCGTCCTCCCCTCTGTGTAATACTGTATCATCAGTCTACTGTCCTTCCCTCTGTGTAGTACAACACTCATTAGCAGCCCTTCCTCCCCTCTGTGTAATACAGCGTCATCAGACTACCATACTCCCCTCTGTGTAATAGAACATTCATCAGCCTACCATCCTCCCCTCTGTGTAATACAACGCTCATCAGCCTATCATCCTCCCCTCTGTGTAATACAGTGCTATCAGCCTACCACCCTCTCCTCCATGTTATACAACACTCATCAGCCTACCGGCCTCCCCTCTCTGTAATACAGCGTCATCAGCCTATCGTCCTCCCGTCTGTGTAATACAGTATCATCAGTCTACTGTCCTCCCCTCTGTGTAGTACAATACTCATTAGTCTGTCATCCTCCCCTCTGTGTAATACAGCGTCATCATCCTGCATTCCTCCACTCTGTGAATACTGTGTCATCAGACTACCGTACTCTCCTCTGTGTAATACAACGTCATCAGCCTACCATCCTCTCCCTGTATAATACAACACTCATCAGCTATTCGTCCTCTCCTCTGTGTAATACAACCCTCATCAGCCTCCCATCCTCCTCTCTTGTGTAATGCAACAATCATCAGCCTATCGTCCTCCCCTCTGTGAAATACAGTCATCAGACTATTGTTCTCCCTTCTGTGTAATACAGCGTCATCAGCCTACCGTCCTCCCCTCCATGTTATACAACACTCATCAGCCTACCGTCCTCCCCTCTGTGTAATACAGTGTCATCAGCCTATCGTCCTCCCCTTTGTGTAATTAAACGTCATCAGCCTACCATCCTCCCCTCTGTCTAATACAACACTCATCAGCCTACAGTCCTCCCCTCTGTGTAATACAACACTCATCAACTTATCGTCCTCCCCTCTGTGTAATACAAAGTCATCAGCCTACCATCCTCCCCTCTGTGTAATACAACGTCATGAGCCTGCTGTCCTCCCCTCTGTGTAATACAGAGTCATCAGCCTACCATCCTCCCCTCTGTGTAATACAACGTCATCAGGCTACAATCCTCCCCATCTGTAATACAACACTCATCAGCCATTCGTCCTCCCCTCTGTGTAATACAACCCTCATCAGCCTCCCATCCTCCCCTCGTGTGTAATGCAAATCATCAGCCTATCGTCCCCCCCTCTGTGAAATACACAGTCATCAGATTATCGTCCTCTCCCTGTGTAATACAGCGTCATCAGCCTACCATCCTCCCCTCTGTGTAATACAACGCTCATCAGCCTATCATCTTCCCCTCTGTGTAATACAACATCATCAGCCTACCATCCTCACCTCTCTGTAATACAACACTTATCGGCCTACCGTCCTCTGTGTAATACAACGTCATGAGCCTGCTGTCCTCCCCTCTGTGTAATACAACACTAATCAACTTACCGTCCTCCCTTCTGTGTAATACAGCGTCATCAGCCGATCATCCTTCCCTCTGTGTAATACGTCAACAGCCTATCGTCCTCCCCACTGTTTAATATAACTTCATCAGCTTATCGTCCTCCCCTTTGTGTAATACACAGTCATCAGCCTCCCATCCTCCCCTCTGTGTAACACAGTGTCATCAGCCTGCTCTCCTCCCCTCTGTGTAATACAGTGTCATCAATCCACTGTCCTCCCCTCTGTGCAATACAACACTCATCAGCCTACCGTCCTCCCATCTGTGTAATACAGCGTCATCAGCCTACCATCCTCCCCTCTGTGTAATACAGCGTCATCAGCCTATCGTCCTCCCCTCTGTGTAATACACAGTCATCAGCCTCCCATCCTCCCCTCTGTGTAATACAGTGTCAGCAGCCTATCTTCCACACCTCTGTGTAATACAGCGTCATCAGCCTACCGTCCTCCCCTCTGTGTAATACAGCATCATCAGCCTACTGTCCTCCCCTCTGTGTAATACAGTGTCAGCAGCCTATCTTCCACACCACTGTGTAATACAGCGTCATCAGCCTACCGTCCTCTCCTCTGTGTAATACAATGTCATCAGCCTGCCGTCCTCCCCTCTGTGTAATACAGCATCATCAGCCTACCATCCTCCCCTCTGTGTAATACAACACCATCAGCCTACCGTCCTCCTCTCTCTGTAATACAGTGTCATCAGCCTATCGTCCTCCCCTCTGTGTAATACAGTATCATTAGTCTACTGTCCTCCCCTCTGTGTAGTACAACACTCATATGCATGCCATCCTCCCCTCTGTGTAATACAGCGTATCATCCTGCCATCCTCCACTCTCTGTAATACTGCGTCATCAGCCTACCGTCCTACCCTCTGTGTAATAAAACACTCATCAGCCTACTGTCCTCCCCACTGTTTAATATAACTTCATCAGCTTATCGTCCTCCCCTCTGTGTAATACAACATCATCAGCCTACCGTCCTCCCCTCTGTGTAATACAGCGTATTCAACCTACCGTCCTCCCCTCTGTGTAATGCAGTGTCATCAGCCTACTGTCCTCCCCTCTGTGTAATACAGCGTCATCAGTCTACAGTCCTCCCCTCTGTGTAATATAATGTCTTCAGCCTACCGTTCTCCCCTCTGTGTAATACAGCATCATCAGCCTACCGTCCTCCCCTCTGTGTAATACAACTTCATCAGCCTACCGTCCTCCCCTCTGTGTGATACAGCGCCATCAGCCTATCGTCCTCCCCTCTGTGTAATACAGCGTCATCAGCCTATCGTCCTCCCCTCTGTGTAATACACAGTCATCAGCCTCCCATCCTCCCCTCTATGTAATACAGTGTCAGCAGCCTATCTTCCACACCTCTGTGTAATACAGCGTCATCAGCCTACCATCCTCCCCTCTGTGTAATACAGCATCATTGGCCTAGCGTCCTCCCTTCTGTGTAATACAACACCATCAGCCTACCGTCCTCCTCTCTCTGTAATACAGTATCATTAGTCTACTGTCCTCCCCTCTGTGTAGCACAACACTCATTAGCCTGTCATCCTCCCCTCTGTGTAATACAGCGTATCATCCTGCCATCCTCCACTCTGCGTAATACTGCGTCATCAGCCTACCGACCTACCCTCTGTGTAATGCAATGTCATCAGTTTACCATCCTCCCCACTGTGTAATAAAACACTCATCAGCCTACCGTCCTCCCCTCTGTGTAATACAGCATCATCAGTCTATCGTCCTCCCCTCTGTGTAATACAGCGTCATCAGCCTACCATCCTCCCCTCTGTGTAATAAAACACTCATCAGCCTACCGTCCTCCCCTCTGTGTAATACAGCATCATCAGTCTATCGTCCTCCCCTCTGTGTAATACAGCGTCATCAGCCTATCATCCTCCCCTCTGTGTAATACAGCATCATCAGCCTACCGTCCTCCCCTCTGTGTAATACAATGTCATCAGCCTACCGTCCTCCCCTCTGTGTAATACAACACTCATCAGCCTACCGTCCTCCCCTCTGTGTAATACAACTTCATCAGCCTACCGTCCTCCCCTCTGTGTGATACAGCGCCATCAGCCTATCATCCTCCCCTCTGTGTAATACAACGTCATCAGCCTACCATCCTCCCCTCTGTGTAATACAACACTCATCAGCCTACTTTCCTCCCCTCTGTGTAATAGAACGTCATTAGCCTGCTGTCTTCCCCTCTGTGTAATACAACACTAATCAACTTACTGTCCTCCCTTCTGTGTAATACAGCGTCATCAGCCGATCATCCTTCCCTCTGTGTAATACAGCTTCATCAGCCTGCTGTCCTCCCCTCTGTGTAATACAGCGTCATCAGGCTACTGTCCTCCCCTCTGTGTAATGCAACACTAATCAGCCTACCATCCTCCCCTCTGTGTAATACAGCGTCATTAGTCTGCTGTCCTCCCCTCTGTGTAATACTGTGTCATCAGTCCACTGTCCTCCCCTCTGTGTAATACAGTGTCAGCAGCCTACCGTCCTCCCCTCTGTGTAATACAGCGTCATCAGCCTATCGTCCTCCCCTCTGTGAAATACACTGTCAGCAGCCTCTCATCCTCTCCCTGTGTAATACAGTGTCATCAGCCTACCGTCCTCCCCTCTGTGTAATACAGCATCATCAGCCTACCATCCTCCCCTCTGTGTGATACAGCGTCATCAGCCTACCGTCCTGCCCTCTGTGTAATACTACGTCATCAGCCTACCGTTCTTCCCTCTGTGTAATACAGCGTCATCAGCCTACCGTCGTCCCCTCTGTGTAATACAATGTCATCAGCCTACCGTCCTCCCCTCTGTGTAATACAACACTCATCAGCCTACCGTCCTCCCCTCTGTGTAATACAGTGTCATCAGTCTATCGTCCTCCCCTCTGTGTAATACAGTGTCATCAGTCTACTGTCCTCCGCTCTGTGTAATACAACACTCATCAGCCTACCGTCCTCCCATCTGTGTAATACAGTGTCATCAGCCTACTGTCCTTCCCTCTGTGTAATACGTCATCAGCCTATCGTCCTCCCCTCTGTGTAATACAGTATCATCAGTCTACTGTCCTCCTCTCTGTGTAATACAACACTCATCAGCCTACTGTCCACCCCTCTGTGTAATACAGCATCATCAGCCAAATATCCTCCCCCTCTGTGTAATACAATGTCATCAGCCTACCGTCCTCCCCTCTGTGTAATACAGCGTCATCAGCCTACTGTCCTTCACTCCAGGCAATACAGCGCTCTCCAATTATCAACAACCTTCCCTATCTTGCTTTAAAAACTGGGAATGGATTCGACCAAATAAACATGATCCAACTGCTCACTACCATACCGGGCTGAGATTGCTAATGGGCCCTCTTAATCACTGGCCACCACTGTGCGTGCTGGCATTGCACGAAATTCAAAAAACAATGTTTTTTTTTAAATCACAATCTCTCACGGAACCCCAGTTGAGAAAACCTGGGCTAAATTAAGGGCATGTGATTTATATGAAGAGGCTCTTCATTCGCAGTGAGAATGAGCAAAGGAATTCTAATGTGCTGGCCTCATGGGATCATTAGGTTGTTGAGCAAACTATAAGAACATTCTGGACTGGAATTTCCCTTTGGGCAGTTGTACGTTTCCTGTGCCCATTATAGTAAAGCACTATCTGAAGCAAAGTTAGTAGTAATCAAAAGAGAAGGAACAAGGGCGTAGCCTTTTTCCCTAAGATCTATCCTCTGTATATAGGCTTAATATAGCAGGGAATTCAGCGAAAGAATCATGCAAACATCTGGAAATTTGCATAAGAACAAGTAGTAGGCTAGTCAGCCCTCAAGCCTATTTAATAAGATAATGGTTGATCCATGTTTGACCTCAGCACATCTTCATAGAGTCACAGAGAGTTATGCATAAAGTCTGCACGAACCGTCAACGATCAATTTTACACTAATTTAACATTAATCTCATCTTTAAATCTCCTCACACTCCCTTCAGATCTCCCTCCCCAGATTCTACCATTCAGCTACACTCTGCATTTTTGTGACCAATTAACACCAATTTTTATGAATTAGACTATGAAGACATGCAGTCCTCTTTTATTGTCATTTAGTAATGCATGCAATTTAAACTCTTTAGGGTGTAGCGTGCATGGAGAAAATCCATGGGGTCACAGAGAGAACGTGCAAACTGCATAGAAACAGCACCCAACATTGGAAATGAATCCAGATCCCTGGTGAGGCAGTGGCAGTGGCACTAAAAGCTGTGCCACCCAGGTTTTCCTGTTCTCTCCCCAAACCTCTTAGCTCCCTTATAATATTGAAGTCTGTCAATCTCTAAATTCTCAATAGCTCTCTGGACTATATAATTTCATAGATTCAATTGCCTTTCAGAAAAGAAATTTTTCTTCATCTCCTTCTGTAAAGGGCAACCTATTATTCTTAAACTATGGATAAAACAAAGAGGATTTCTCCCTTTACCTTCCCCACCTTCTCTGCTATTTATTTTCTCTCCTTCCTTTTCATCAAGAGGTCTTAGACTTGAGATACTTTGTTTCTTTCCACATATGCTGTCTGATATGTTGAGTGTTTCCAACATTCTCTGTTATACTGCCTTTGTCTTTTTATCTTTTATACAAAAGGCACCGCCATTCACCTTCTACAGCCACTTACACTCCAGACATCATTCCTTTACTATCTTCACATGCATAATCCAGTTTAACACACTGGGGAAATCAGCACTGAGCCATACATGGTAAAGAGGTAATAACGGCAGTGAATCTCACACACAAAAAAACAACAAACACGAGCTTTCCCTGCCTCCTAATTTCACAGTCAGTTTCCTGAATTTAGTATATCCTCTAACTAGTACAGCTGCAATGCATGAAAAGTCTGTGAGTGACACAGAGTTTCAAAGCAGGAAAATGTGGCCTATTTTCTTCTTCTAGTGTTCCAAATGAGCATTAGATTATAGTCATGTTATCTTATACATGTCCAATGAGTTCCAAGTCCAATGCTCTGTGAAAAGCAGTTTTGAACCTCATTAACTGAACAATTCACACAGAATGATTTCATCTCCATAAAAAAAAATTTAAACTGCCCTGGAAATCTGTAATAAAAGTAGAAAATGCTGGATAAACTCGGTAGGTTAGGGAGCATCTATAGAGAGACAAATAGAGATAACTTTTCAGGTTAGAGGTTCATCAGAAGTGTGGAAAAGAGAAAAAATGTCAGTTTTAAGATGAAGAGAGGACAGAAAATGGATACAGAGAACAAGGAAATATCTCTGATGGGAGGAGGCCTATGCTGCTGCCATGATAATCTGTTAAAGAAACTATCTGGCTTTTAGGTTAATGAAGGATAGAGAGAGAGGACTTGAACAAAAGGACATAAAAACAATGAAATGTGGGAAGTGAGAGAAAAAAACAGAGAAATATAATGGCTCTGAAATTCAGAGCTGTGGGAAAAGCCGGGCAGATCAGACTGTACCATTGGAAAGAGAGCAACAAAACCAGAAGTGAAGGTGGATGACACAACAGAACTGCTGTTCTAATATAAGTATTAAAAATGAGTAATCTGACATTGCAGAATTCAATATCATCTGGAAAGCTACAAAATACCCAAATGGAAGAAGTTGTTCTGTTCCTCAAGCTCATTGCAATAACGGCTCAATTTTCTCTCTCTATTAGCAGAGCCTGGCCTGCTGGGCATGTCCTACAGCTGTGCATCCATAGATTTCTAGATAGATTATAGACTGTTAGGATGGGAAACAGCTTCTTCCCCCAGGCTGTAGGACCATAAGACATAGGAGCAGAATTAGGCCATTCATCCCATCGAGTCTGCTGTGCCATTCCATCATGGCTGATCCCAGATCCCACTCAACCCCATACACCTGCCCTTTGATGCCCTGACCGATCAGGAAACAATCAACTTCTAACCTAAATATACTCACGGACTTGGCCCTCACTGCAGTCTGTGACAGAGCATTCTACATATTTACTACTCTCAGGCTAAAAACAATTCCTCCTTACCTCTGTTCTAAAGAGTCAGCCCTCATCTTTGAGGCTGTGCCCTTTAGTTCTGGATATGTTTACCAGAGGAAACATCCACCCTACCTAGTCCTTTCAACATTTGGTAGGTTTCAATTAGGTCCCCCCGCCTTCTTCTAAATTCCAGTGAGTACAGGCCCAAAGCTGCCAAACACTCCTCATAAAACCCCTTCGTTCCATGAATCATCATCGTGAACCTCCTTTGGACTATCTCCAATGACAACACATCCTTTCTGCGATATGAGGCCCAAAGCGGTTGACAATACTCCAAGTGTGGCCTGACTAGTGTCTTATTAGGCCTCAGCATTATCTCCTTGCTTTTATATTCTATTCCCCTTGAAATAAATGCCAATGATGCATTTACCTTCTTTACCACAGAATCAACCTGTAAATTAACTTTCTGGGAGTCTTGCATGAGGACACCCAAGTGCTTCTGCACCTCTAATGTTTGAACCTTGTCCTTATTTAAATAATAGTCTGCACTGTTGTTCCTTTTACCAAAATACATTATCATATATTTCCCAACACTGTATTCCATCTGCCACTTTTTTGTCCATTCTTCCAATTTGTCTAAGTCCTACAGTAATCGCTTTGCTTCCTTAGTACTACCTACCCCCCATCTATCTTCGTATCATCCGCAAACTTTGCCACAAAGCCATCAATTCCATTATCTAAATCATTAACAAGCAATGTGAAGAGCAGCAGTCCCAATACTGACCCCTGAGGAACACCACTAGTCATTGGCAGCCACCCAGAAAAGGCCCCTTTTATTCCTACTTGCTGCCTCCTGCCTGTCAGCCATTCCTCTATCCATGCCAGTATCTTTCCTGTATCACCATAGGATTTTATCTTGTTAAGCAGCCTCATGTACGGCACCTTATCAAATGCCTTCTGAAAATCCAAGCACATGGCATCCACTGCCTCTCCTTTTCCCATCCCGCTTGTTACTTCCTCAAAGAAATCTAACAGTTTTGTCAGACAAGATTTCCCTTTACAGAAACCATGTTCTATCCCATGCTGTATCTCTAAGGAGCTGCACCGTGATGCACTTGGCGCAGATGTGATCATTGGGGAGGCTGGGAATCTCCTGGAAATCCCACATCCAACACCCAGAACAGAACACTGGCTCTGCAGACATACCCCCTATTCTCACTGGAGTTGAATAAGGAATAAGGAATGAACTTACGTAGCCCCCACCTGTTCTCACTGAAACCCTGTTGAGGATAAAGGGGAAGCTTTTTAGGACCGAGATTAGGAAAAACTTCTTCACACAGAGAGTGATGAATCTGTGGAATTCTCTGCCACAGGAAACAGTTGAGGCCAGTTCATTGGCTATATTTAAGAGGGAGTTAGATATGGCCCTTGTGGCTAACGGGATCGGGGGTATGGAGGGAAGGCTGGTACAGGGTTCTGAGTTGGATGATCAGCCATGATCATACTGAATGGCGGTGCAGGCTCAAAGGGCTGAATGGCCTACTCCTGCACCTATTTTCTATGTTTCTATGTTTCTATGAGCCAAAGCCTTACTACTCTGACTCAAGAGTACTTCGACGATGACTGCTCCAACAATGACCTCTCCACTAGGCGATGCCTCTCTTTTATAGAGACTGTGTTTTTAAAAGCTCTTTGTTGGACCTACTTAGGAATGCTCCTGTTGCGTCTGTGCAATACTCCAATCAACGACTCCCGTAGAGAAACTTGCTTCTTTTTCAAACTCTTTGTTGGACCAGAGTGGAAACACTCCTGTTATGTCTGCGCAATAGTCTGTAAGACTGCCACCATCCGGGTCTCATCACTTATGAAGTGCCAGTAGCGTTATACTGTTTACTTTTTAACATGTGTCGTAAATGCACCTTATGATAAATGTCAATCTTCTGAAAAATATTTTATTATTTGTTAACTTATTGTGGTAGTATTATTTTATGTGTTTTGTCTGAGTTTTTTTGTGCTGTGTTGAGCACCTTGGTCTGTAGGAACATTGTTTCGTTTGCCGGTATACATGTATATGATTGAATGATAATAAACTTGAACTTCTCTGTTTGTGTTTTCTCCTTGTGACCGCCTACATTTCATGTGGAGCTGCTGTAGCATAGCGGTTTGCGTGATGCTAATACGGGTGGGGCGTCAGAGTTCAGAGTTCAATCCCAGCATCCTCTGTAAGGAGTCTCTGTACATCCTCCCCATGGAAGGTGTCGGTTTTCTATGGGTCCTTCAGTTTCCTTCCACAGTCTAAAGGTGTACCAGATAGGTTAACTGGTCATTGTAAACTATTAGATTAGGGTTAAATCGTGGTTATCAGCGGGTGCTGGACAGTGAAGCTCGAAGGGCCAGAAGGATCTATTCCATGCTGTATCTCTAAATAAAAATAAATAGCTTTTCTGTTCCTATGTACATGTTATCTCCCTCTTGAAATCTTTTTATTAATCTTTCAGCAAGTGAAATCATTGATAGTTCATCTCCATCACAACCCTGGCTCCATGTTCCTCTTGTCCTATCCATCCCTCACCACCCTCCCTACAACTTAAATCTATTTCTTCCCCAGTTCTGACAGTAGATCTTCAATCTAAAACCTGGAATTGGAATTGGTTTATTGTTGTCTGGAATACTGTTTATACAGATTAATTCCTTACATAGTTCAGTTCATTGAAGCAGTCTCCGGTAAAGCAATAACAAACTGCATAACAAAGTGTAATAGCTACAGAGAAAGTTCAGAGCAGGTAAACAATAAGGTGCAAAATCAAAATAGACTAGATAGTGAGGGTCAAGAGTCCACCTTACTGAACTGAGAAACTATTCAATAGTCTCATAATATCCCACTGGATATTCCTTGCATTTTGGTGACCTCATTTCCATGTCTTACACATAGAATTTCAATTACACAGTTCTCAAAAATACTGCACTGTCCTAGTTATTATGGGGTCACTATTCCATTGCTTATTGTGGGACCGAGCTGTGAATGAGCCTGCGAGCATCATGCATTTTCCTATATTGTTTTTCACTCTGGACTAAAATTCAACATAACTGTGCGTTTTGGGTAGACAGGAAGCTGTGAAGGTTGCTATTTGAATTAGACCCTTCTTGTCTTTTACACTTGTAGTTGTTGACTGTTCCCTAGTGAAATGCAGCAACTGAGTCTCTATTTATTTTCTGCTTATAAAACAAATATATACAAATATGATTGTGTTTGGATTCTGTTGTTTTTATCAGCAGAAATTTGTTTTTTCAAAGAAGTCCAACTGTGGTCCAAATTGGAGATTTAATGTCATTATGAATAATTGAAGAGTGCATATAAAAGAAATATAAATTAACTGCATGTCCATTGTTATACAATAATAAGTCTCAGCCATTAAAGGGATCTCATTTCCATGTACTCAAAAAAAGGCAATTCAAACTCTGTTGCTAAACAGTGAGAAGACCTGAAAACAGACTTCCCCACAGATTTAAAGTTGCACAGCTGAAGTCAGACCTCAGCCTATTTCAGTAGCTCTCAACATTCCAATCTCTGGGAATAAGTAATAAATCACAGCATTGTCAGTTCTTAGATACTCATTCAAAATCTAAGGATACCTCACATAATTGAAAGAAAGAACTAAGAAAACTCTGGCTAATAGTTTTAAGAAGTTCAGTTTGAAGGTCTAACAACTGACAAAGCTTAGCTCACCAAAAACAGGTTTATTGATTGAAAGACAATTAAATGCTGGTGAGCTATGAAGTCTGTGGGATTGTTATCAATTATATTAATACATAAATATCGAGCACTGCACACTGGAACAGGGAATATGGATACACAATGATTCACCACACTTGAAAAAGAGTAAGATAGCTGAAGACAGACAGTGTGTAATAAAGGTGGTGAGCTAATGGGGAATAGAAGAACATGAACTGAGAGTTTGAACAGCTCACAGTAAATATTCCTGTATTGTGTTGATAGCAATTTTAATAAATCTAGTCTGTAAACATGGAGTGTGTGTAGCTCAGATCTGTGTTGCAGATCTGCTTTAAATTGTATGCATGAAATGCAGTGCAATATATAATATGGAGCATCTAACAGAGTAACTATTTCAGTGTCACAGACCTGTGTTCAGTTCTGGCCTTGGGTATTTTTGTGGAAATGCAAGAAAGCAAGGACTGAATGAGTGCTAACTGAACAGAGCCTTTCTCTGTGTTAAAGTTCACCAAGACAACAAGTCAAGTTGATAAGCTGATAGAGGCAGTGTGCAGATGTAGTGCAGTCACACAGGCGTTGAAAGCCTAACTCTTGTAAGCTTTTCTGTTCAAGCCTGTGAACAAGGTCACTGAGCATAGCAAGACAAGATAAAGATGCAAATGAAGGATTCTAGGGCAACTCTTAATATTGGACAGTTATTTTACAAATTCTCAAGTATTTTTGGCTTTTAACATGTGGATTTTATTGGTTAATAATATATTATTATTGGACAGCAGTCTCCAGTTGCAACTGCATGAGAGAGGATGCCGCGCTGGATTAAAAGTTCATTTAAGGAGTAGAGGGTTCCGACTCCCACTTCCAACTATCCTGCTGACAAACGAACAGTCTCTAGTGAATAAAATTGAAGAGCTCAGAGCAAGATTGCTGTACCAGAGGGACATTAGGGACCACTGTGTTTTTTTGTTTTAAGGAGACTTGTATATCCCCTCACCATTCTGGATGCTGTGACATAGTTCGCTGGCTTCACTGTTCACCACCAAGATAGGACTGCTGAGTCTTTCAAAGGCAGAGGAGATGGAGTGTGATTTATGATTAACTCCTTGTGGTGCACAAATGTGGTGGCTTTGTCCCAGTTCTGCTCACTCAACCTAGAACAGCTCACGAGCAAGTGGCATCCATTTTACCTGTCATGTGAGCTTTCAGCCATCATCTAGGTAGTGATGTACAATCCACCTCAGGCCCATGTCAAACAAGCTGTAGATAAACAGAGCAACCTAATCAATAGGCATGAAACAGCGCACCCTGTTGCCTCCCCCATCATTTGGGGGGATTTTAAGCAGGCCAGCTTGAAAAGTCTCTAAATAATTATTACCAACAAATCACTTGTGGAACCAAAGGAGCCAATACACCAGAACACCGTTACACCACCAACAGGACCACTTACCATGCCATCCCATGCCCACACTTTGGAAAGACTGAGTGTAGGCAGAGATTGAAGACCCATCACCAGCGGTGAAGACCAAGAAGTTATGGACAAGGAATGTGGAGGAGTGCTTACAGGACTGCTTTGAATCGGAGAACTGGACTGTATTCAGGGTTTCATCTTTGTGTCTGAATGAGTAAACCACATTCGTCACTGACTTCATTAAAACCTGTGTGGATGAGTGCGTGCCTATGAGAACTTACTATACATACCCAAATCAAAAGCCAATTTTGCACTATGTATTTACTTTATATATTTCTCACCTTCTTACTGTAACTTACAGTATTTATTATTACATATTGCAATGAAATGCTGCTGTATAACAACAAATTTCACAACATATGCCAGTGGTATTAAACCTGATTCTGATTACTTAAATATGCAAATGAGGGGATTCAGAAGTGCACAAGGTTTCTATTGGATCAATATATCTGTATAAAATTGGCATTTCTTGTGCAGACTTCAGAGCAGCGTGTGACAGGGATCATACTGCTCTCCTTGTGCACAAGTAAATAAAATATGATTGAGGTACAAATGCAAGCTGTCAGGGTCCAGTTAATCACTGTCTACAGTTAGTAGAGGTTCCACCGAGATGGCTAACCCTTGACTTCATTATACAGGAGAATGGAATTGTGCCTTGGTAGCTGATCAGTCCCAAATCTTAGGCAGCTCATATTTGAACAAAGGACAGTCTGCTGTTGAATTGCAAATTTCCTGCTGTGTGGAGTAGTCAAGGTACACCATCATCTAGTACACATGCGCTGGTCATGCATGCAGCCTGTTACAGCCGTTCCGATCAGTATTCTTACTTTTTTCTTCTTACTTTTTAACTTACGTTATTTTTTGTATTTTTTTTCACGGTAACACTTCGAAGCTTCACTCTCTCTAACATGCTGGTAGAGAAAGTTTTATTTGGGTTTTTAGCACTGGAAATAGTTACATTCTGACACGTCTCATTAGCGGGACAGAAGCATGGTCGCATTGTGTATTCCAGGGACCAGCTGCTTGCGCTTATGCCAGCCGGTTTAGCAAGCAGAGCGGCGGACACCCCTGCTGAAATCTGGAGGAAAACACACAGAGGATGCAGAAGGGGATCACAAAGTTGAGGAAAGAGGACTGGGTCGAGACAACAGAGACTTATGGAGGAGAGGAGTTCGGTGGGTAATAAAATGGACGAGTTCACGGCGCTAGCCAGGCGTCAGAGAATATTTCGGGAGTGCAGTGTTATGTGTTTCACTGGAACAGGGCTGCACGAGGACATATCCGATCAAAACTTTTCCATGGACGGCTTCCAGACCGTCCAGGCTGACCAGAAGTGCACTGAGTGGTAAGCGTAAAGGAGTTCGGTGCTTACTGTTCTGGTTAACAACAGATGGTGCAATCCAGGTCATATTACAATCGAGGAACGTGTTTGTAGACCGGATATTGAACTTTTTACTGTTGGACTTCAGCCACATTCCACCGAGATACAACACTGGGTGGCACGGGATGTTCTTCCTGCTTGTGGCCATCGAACTTGCAGCTCCTCCCATGGAGGGTCAGACACCCTGAGCCAAGAGACTGGTCCTGGACTTATTTTCCATCTGGCATAGTTTGCATTTTGTTGTTTGATTGTTTGTGGTTTTTGTATTGCTATATTTATGCTCTATTCTTGGTTGGTGCAGCTGTAACAAAACCCAATTTCCCTCGGGATCAATAAGGTACATCTATCTATCTATCTATCTACGTTACTCACTGACACATTGAGAAACAGGAGATAATGGAGGAAAGTTGCATCAGTACAAGGAAAAGAACTAATTAACCCATTAGAGAGTTAAATCTGCCAAGGGAAATGGGGGCAAAATATTGTACATATTATTTAAAAAGTTGCTACAGCTATCCTATACAATCTGAATGTAATTTTAACTTGTAGTACTGTTTTATATTTAACTAAAATGACAGTGACCAGGTTTTGGCTTATCATTCTGCTTACAATTTCACTGTAACTTAGTTTTAACATTACCTATTGTATATGCAGGGATTTCAAAACTAGAAATAAATTCACATAATAAAAGTTTAGGAACAATTATAGCATCATTTCTATGAGCTGGATAGGCTTCTAACCATTGAGAAAACAAACATACAATAGTAAAGGCATATTTAAAACATGTAGGCAATTGCAAAAAGTCTATTTGAAGATGTACAAATGTCCTCCAAAGGAAGGGCCCAGCAGTGGCAGATACTGGTGATGTTTTCCTGGGATTATGTCTCTGGCAGATCATATATTTTTGTGCCATGTTTACCGCTAGTCAGGAATCATGGTGCATTCCATTCATTTCCAATTATACCTATCCATGATAGTCTTGCACACATTGTGCTTGAGTTCAAAAGTCTTGTTCAAAGGTTTTACGGTTTGGAAAACATAGAAGCAAATTATCCATATACTGAAGTAGCATGGAAGGGTTTATCGCAAGACCTAGCTGCACTTTAAAAGGTTTCAACAGACATTACTTGCCACACATTGTTACTTACTGTCACCCATAGGATCTCCAGTACTTGACAAGCAAGCATTTCGTTATCATCATTCTGTGTCTGGATTCAGGACTTGATGTTCAAATTTAGTGGGAGAGGATGTAACTTCACTATATGTAAAAACAGTCACCTGGGGAAATACGGAGAGTTCCCCTTGGAAGAGTATAGCTGGCTTCCGATATTTTACATAAAAGATGATGAACGATGTGTCCCAAATCCCTTAAGTGGTATGGCAGCGTAACATGTAAATGACATGTGGGCTTACATCAGGTGACAATTTAAAAGAGGTTCAGCATCAAGTGGCAACACCTTCAGGGTAGAGGACGAGAAGAGCACGAGAGAAGGACTTGCTGTGATGTTTCAATAGTAACTGTTTTGCAGATTTTTCATATGGATGTTCTAGGACCCTGGTCAAACCCCACCTGGAGTATTGTGCTCAGTTCTGGTCATCTCATTATAGGAAGGATGTGGAAACTATAGAAAGGGTGCAGAGGAGACTTACAAGGATGTTGCCTGGATTGGGGAGCATGCCTTATGAGAATAGGTTGAGTGAACTTGGCCTTTTCACCTTGGAGTGACGGAGGATGAGAGGTGACGTGATAGAGGTATAGAAGATGATGAGAGGCATTGATTGTGTGGATAGTCAGAGGCTTTTTCCCAGGACTGAAATGGCTAACACGAGAGGGCACAGTTTTAAGGTGCTTGGAAGTAGGTACAGAGGAGATGTCAGGGGTAAGAATTTTTACACAGAGTGTGGTGAGTGTGTGGAATGAGTTGCCGGTGACGGTGGTGGAGGCGGATACGATAGGGTCTTTTAAGAGGCTCCTGGATAGGTACATGGAGCTTAGTAAAATAGAGGGCTATGGGTAACCCTAGGTAATTTCCAAAGTAAGTACATGTTTGGCACAGCAGTGTGGGCTGAAGGGCCTGTATTGTGCTATAAGTTTTCTACGTTTCTATGTTTTGCAGAGTAATGTGCCACACAATGGATTGTCGTATGCCATTCAGATGTCAAACATGGATATTTCTCTACCACTGTACGAAATTCTGAGTTGATGTAAACTTTTAAGAGTTGTGCTGGTGCTATGCAGTACTGCAACATGCTTTCACTCATGGATGTCTGTTTGTTTAATCAAAAGAGGAAGAGCCAAGTGCATGGGTGTTCCAAGGAACTATCATGCAGAAACCTGTTACAAACTTTAGAGCACAGCACATTGTCATGAGAACCAGTGGGAGTGCCTCTGGCCACGCTTATCCAATTTCCTAACTCAATTTAGCAATCGGTTTTTCAGGGCCCATTTTTTTCTTTCTAATGCCCCCTTAAATTGTTGGTGGAATGGGCAGGTAGTGTGATGATAATATTGTAAGGTTGGTGTTGGATCGCAAGTGAGGGAATTTGTTGAATGCCTAAGAGACTTTTTTTAGAGCAGCTTGTGCTTGAGCCTATCCGAGAAACGCTATCTTCAATTGGGTGTTGTTAGGGAGCTTAATGTAAGGCAACCCTTAGGAGACAGTGATCATAATATGATTGAATTCATACTGCTTTTTGAGAAAGAGAAGAATCAGTATCACAATGGAATAAAGGGAATTAGAAAGGCATGAGAGAGAAGCTTGCCCAGGTGGATTAGAGGAGGATGCTACCAAGGATGATGGCAGAGCAGAGACGGCTGATTTTTCTGGGAATAGTTCACAAGGCGTAGGATAGATATGTCCCACAGAAGAAGTTATTCTCAAATGGCAGGGGTAGGCAACCATGGCTGACAAGGGAAGTTAAGGACTGTATAAAAGCCAAGGAAAGGGCATATAAAGGTAGCAAAATTGAGTTGGAAGCTTTTAAAAAAAAGGCAACTAAAAAAGCTACAAGAAGAGAAAAGATGAAATATGAGGTCAAACTAGCCAATAATATAAAGTAGGACTCCAAAAGCTTTTTTTCAGTTATATAAAGAGTAAAAGGGAGGTGAGAATTGACATTGGATGACTGGAAAATGATGCTGGTGAGGTAGTAATGGGGGACGAAGAAATAGCAGATGAACTTAATGGGTACTTTGCATCAGTCTTCACTGTAAAAGACACTAGCAGCGTGCCAGAGGTTTATGAGTCCCGGGGAGCAGGAGTGAACACTAGTGCTATCACAAAGGAAAAAGTGCTAGGAAAACTGAAAGATCTTAAGGTGGATAAATCACCTAAACCAGATGGACTACATCCCAGAGTCCTGAGAGAGGTTACTGAAGAGATGTTGGATGCATTGCTCGTGATCTTTCAAGAATCACTTGACTGGAAAATTGCAAATGTCACTCCACTCTTTAAGAAGGGAGGAAAGCAAAAGAAAGGAAATTATAAGCCATTTAGCCTAATCTCAGTGGTTGGGAAAGTGTTGGATTCTATTATTAAGAATGAGGTTTCGAGGGACTTGGAGACAAATGATAAAATAAGTCAAAGTCAGCATAGTTTCTGTAAAGGGAAATCTTGCCTGAAAAATCTGTTAGAGCTCTTCGAGAAAGTAACATTCAAGGTGGACAAAGGACAGTGAACGTCATTTACTTGGATTTTCAGAAGGCATTTGATAAGGTGCCACACATGAGGCTGCTTAAGATAAAATGCTATGGTATTACAAGAAAGATACTCGCATGACTGACAGGCAGAAGGCAGCGAGTGGAAATAAAGGGGGCCTTTTCTGGTTGGCTGCCAGTGACTAGTGGTGTTCCTCAAGGGTCAGTATTGGGACCACTACTTTTCACATTGTTTGTCAGTGGTTTGGATAATGGAAGATAGATGGAGGGGTAGGTAGTGCTGAGGAAGCAATGTGATTGTAGCAGGACTTAGACAAATTGGAAGAATGGCAAAAAAGTGGCAGATAGAATACAGTGTTGGGAAACGTATGATAATGCATTTTGGTAAAAGGAACAATAGTGCAGACTGTTATCTAAATGGGGAGAAAATTCAAACATCAGAGGTGCAGAGGGACTTAGGAGTCCTGTGCAAGACTCCTAGGAGGTTAATTTATAGGATGAGTCTGTGGTAAAGAAGGCAAATGCAGTGTTAGCATTTATTTCAAGGGGAATAGAATATAAATGCAAGGAGATACTGCTGAGCCTTTATAAGACACCAGTCAGGCTACACTTGGAGTATTGTCAACAGTTTTGGGCCCCGTATCTCAAAAAGGATGTTTGTCTTTGGAGAGAGTTCAGAGGAGGTTCATGAGGATGATTTTTTGATAATATACTGTTATGTTAATGGTCCTCATTTTATGGGTAAAGTGATACAGGAGTTAACAAATCCATAAGACCATAAGATATAGGTGCAGAATTAAGCCATTCCGACAATCTGGTTTTCTCCACCATTCCATCATGGCTGATCCTAGATCCCACTCAACAGCATACACCTGCCTTCTCACCATATCCTTTGATGCCCTGACTGATCAGGAAACAATCAACTTCCGCCTTAAATATACCCATGGACTTGGCCTCCACACCAGTCTGTGGCAGAGCATTCCACAGATTCACTACTCTCCGGCTAAAAAAATTCCTCCTTGGCTCTGATCTCAAAGGTTGCCCCTCAATTTTGAGGCTGTGCCCTTTAGTTCTGGATACCCCCACCAGAGGAAACCTCTCCCCATCCACCCTGTCCAATCCTTTCAATATTCGGTAGGTTTCAATTAGATTCCCCCGCATTCTTCTAAATTCCAGTGAGTACAGGGCCAAAGTTGCCAAATGCTCCTCATATGTTAACTTCTTCATTCCTGGAATCATCCTCATGAACCTCCTCTGAACTCTTTCCAAAGACAAACATCCATTAAAAAAGATTAATAAAAATACAGTGAGATGCATTTTATTCACAAAATATGCTAAAACATGTTTTATTCTCAGATGAAACACTGAACTAATCTTGGAATATACAGGAAAGGTGATTCATTTGTTCTGACAAGAGAGATTAAAGGTAATGTTAAATGCAAAGAAGAAGCTTATAAAGTTACCAGAAATTGCAGTGCAGTTAAGGATTGAGAGTATTTTAGAACTCAACAAAGGAGGACTGAAAAATTGATTTAAAGACAGAAGGCAATATAGTTTGTGTATACATGGGTAAGAAAAAGAAAATGATTGTGAAAGCTTTTGAAGTATATAAAAAGAAAAGGATGACTGAGTGGACTCCTTACAATGGGGAGTAATGGAGTGACAGAGAAATTAAACAATGACTTTGGTGTCTGTCTGGATCTATAAAGAATGAGGAAATGAAGGAATAGTACTAAAGAAACTGGTGAGCTTAAACATTTGTTGAATTCTAAGGTTTTTATGATTTACAAGATGGCCTTAAGAGATAGCAAAGTCTCTCAATGTAGATTTACGAAAACAATATCATGTTTGGTTAACTTGTTGGAGTTTCCTGAAGATGTGACTAGCAGAATAGTTGAGGGTAACCATGGGTGGAAACTATTTGAATTTCCAAAGTCTCACACAAGAAATCAGTCAACAAGGTTACAGTTATGGAATTGTAAATACTGTACTGAAACGGATTGAATTGGTTATTGGTCAGAACTAAGAATGTGAATAAACAAGTGGTTTAGAGGCTGTGACTAGTGGGGTACAGAAGGGATCCGTATTTGATTTCTTTAATGCCCAGAAAGCTCTTGATCTCTTTTCTGAATAAATATGATGAATGATATCTGGGGTGTGAATTCCCTGTCCTATGAAGAGATATCTCCTCATCTCAGTCTTAAACAGTCAACCACTTACTGTCTGTGTCCCTGGTTCTAAGCTGCTCAGTCAAAGGAAACAGCCACCCTGCCTTTAGCTTGTTAAACTCTTTAAGTATTCAGCAATTTCAATGAGCTCCTCTCATATTCTTCTAAACTCTGAAGAATTCCTTCCCAATCTTCCTGATAGAATAAACATAACAGCCCTATAATTATATAGGTGAACATGCCATTAGACCTTCTATTTGCTTGATGTGCCTAACTGACTTCAGCGTATTGTGCAGAAGCACACCCAAGTTCCACTGTTCATGCCACTTAATAGGGTATTAGCAGTGCATGTGTTATATGCACTGTGGATGATCCTGCATTTTTCCACTTTATATTCCATCTGACATGCTCTTGCCCATTCACTCAGCTAGCCATACTCCTTTAAGACCATATGACATAGAAGCAGAATTAGGCCATTTGGCCGATCAAGTCTGCTCTGTCATTTCATCATGGTTGATCCATTTCTCTCTCAGCCCCAATCTCTGTCATGCCCTGACTAATCAAGAACCTATCAACCTCTGCCTTAATATACCCAATGACATTCTCCACAGCTGCCCATGGCAACGAATTCCACAAATTCACCAGCTGGCTAAAGCAATTCCTCTGTATCTCTGTTCTAAATGGACATCCATCTACTCTGAGGCTGTGCTCTCTGGTCCTAGGCTCCCCCATCATAGGAAACATCCTCTCTTCATCCACTCTACTGGGGCCTTTCAACATTGATAGGTCTCAAAGAGATTCCCCCTCATTCCAGCGAATTCCAGTGAGTAGAGGTCCAGAGCCATCAATTGGTCCTCATATGGTAACCCTTTTATTCCCAGAATCATTCTCTCGTGGATCTCCTCTGAACCCTCTCCAATGTCAGCACATCCTTTCTCAGATAAGGGCCCAAAACTGCTCACAATACTCCAAGTGAGGCCTCACCAATACCTTATAAAGTCTCAACACAAGATTGGATGGTATCCACAACATTCTACAGGGGCAGGGTGAGCAGCCAAACACCTTGGTACATATTGGTACCAATGACATGGGTAGGAAAAGAGAGAAGGTCCTAAAGAGAGAATTTAGAGAGCTAGGTAGAAAGCTGAAAAGCAGGACCTCCATTGTAACATTCTCTGGATTTCTGTCTGTGCCATGCAACAGTGAGGACAAGAATAGGATGATTTGACAGATGAATGTGTGGCTGAGGAACTGGCATAGGAGCAGGATTTCAGATTTATGAATTATTCAGATCCTTCTGGGGAAAAGATTACCTGTACAAAAGGGATGGGCGACATCGGAACCAGAGGGGGCCAATATCCCTCCAGGCAGGTGTGCTAGAGCTGATGGGGAGGGTTTAAACTAATTTGACAGAGGTGTTGGAAACCAGAGTGATAGGGCAGAGGATAGGGATGTTTGTTTGCAAGCAGAGGTAGTGCATAGTGATATTGTCAGGAAGGACAGGCGGATGATAGGATAAAATTGCAAAATTGCAGTCAGTGCAATGGGCTGCAGTGTAAAAGAGGGACAGCAACAAATACAGGACTGAAGGTGTTATATTTGAATGTGCACAGTATACGAAACAAGGTTGGTGATCTTGTAGCGCGGTTAGAGATTGGTTGGTATGATGTTGTAGGTATCAGGGAGTTATGGCTTAAAGACGTGAGTAGTGGGAGCTTAATATCAAAGGATACACAATCTATCAAAAGGAAAGGAAGATAGGCAGAAGGGGCGAGGCTCTCTTGGTAAAAAATGAAATCAAATCTTAGAAAGAGGTGATAAAGGATTGGAAGATGTAGAATCCTTGTGGGTAGAGTTAAGAAACTGCAAGGGTAAAAAGACGCTGACGGGAGTTATTTTCAGGACTCTGAACAGTGGCCAGGATATAGTCTTCAAATTACAGTGGGAGATAGAAAAAGCATGTCAAAAGGGCAATGATACATTAGTGATGGGGGATTTCAATATCAAAATAGATTGAGAAAATCAAGTTGATGCTGGATCCCAGAGTGAAAATTTGTGAATGCCTCTGAGATGGCTTTTTGGAGCAGCTTGTGGTTGAGTCCACTAGGGAATCAGCAATTCTAGGTTTGGTGTTGTATAATAAACTGGATATGATTAGGGAGCTTAAGGTAATGGAACTCTCAGGAAACGTTAATCATAATATGATAGAATTCACCCTGCAATTTGACAGAGAGAAGCTAAGTAAAGGAAATTAGAGAGAAATGAGAGAAGTGCTGGCCAAAGTTGATTAGAAGGGGACACTAGCAGGGATAATGGCAGAGTAGCAATGGCTGGAGTTTGTGGTGACAATTTGGAAGGAGCAAGATAGATAGAAATCAATGATGAAGAATTATTCTAAATGGGGGATGAGGCAACCGTGGCTGACAAAGGAAATCAAAGCTGACATAAAAGCAAAACAGAGGGCATACAATACAGCAAAAGTTAGTGGGAAACTAGAGAATCGTGTAATTTTTTAAAAAACAAACAGAAGGCAACTGAAAAAAACCATAAGGGGGAAAAGATGAAACATGAAGGTAAGCTGGCCAATAATATAAAAAAAGATACCAAAAGCTTCTTCATATATATAAAGAGTAAGAGAGAGGCCAGAATAGATATTGGATTGCTGGAAAATTACGCTGGAGAGATAGTAAAAGTGGACCAGGAAATGCGAACAAACCGAGTAAGTATTTTGCATCAGACTTCATTGTGTATATCAGAACTTCGAGAGTGTCGAGGGGCAGAAATGAGTACAGTTGCTGTTACTAGGGAGATTGTACTTGGGAAACTGAAAGATTCAAAGTTATACGTCATGTGGACTTGGTGGAATACACTACAGGGTTCTAAAAGAGGTGGCTGAACTGATTGTGGAAGCATTAGTAATGATCCTTCAAGAATCAATGTATTCCGGCATGGATCCAGAGGGCTCAAAATTTTCTTTTAGAAACCATAGAAAAACTACAGCACAGAAACAGGCCTTTTGGCCCTTCTTGGCTGTGCCGAACCATTTTCTGCCTAGTCCCACTGACCTGCACACGGACCATATCCCTCCATACACCTCCCATCCATGTATCTGTCCAATTTATTCTTAAACGTTAAAAAAGAAACCACATTTACCACCTCGTCTGGCAGCTCATTCCACACTCCCATCACTCTCTGTGTGAAGAAGCCCCCCCCAATGTTCCCTTTAAACTTTTCCCCCCTCACTCTTAACCCATGTCCTCTAGTTTTTTTCTTCCCTTGCCTCAGTGGAAAAAGCCTGCTTGCATTCTTTCTTTCAAATCTTTTTATTATTATTATCCAAAATTAACAAGAGTAACAAGAAATAGGCAACACTTACAATGTCTCAAGAAAAAAAAACATTGTTTTAAAGATTGAAAAAATTTTGGTGGCCAAAAAAAAGAGGAAAAAACCCCTACTAAGCAAAAACCCCTACTAATCAGTGAGAAAAAAAACCATTAGGTGTTCAACCCCAGAGCCATGCGGCATACAAAAAGCTTCTAAAGATAAACATCAAACCGTCAGCAAGAAGGAAAATGTACCAAAGGTTTACAATTAGATCATGGAGGAAATCTATCAATTAACTCAAATTAAGGAGCAAACGAACCTCATCTTTTCTCAAAATCAAACATAGGTTCAAAAGTTCGACTTCCAATTTTCTCCAAACTAAGACATAGCATCACTTGAGAGAACCATTATGACAAAGTGGGAGCTGATGTATGATTCCACTTCAACGAAATGGCCCTCCTAGCTAACAATGTAACAAATGCAATAACATGTTGGTCAGACAAAGCGATACCGCCAATATTTTGAGGAATTATTCCAAAAAGCACAGTTAATTTGTTAGGTTGTAAATTAATTTTAAATGCTTTAGAAATTGTAGAAAAAACTGACTTCCAGAACTGTTCCATTATAGAACAGGACCAAAACATGTGTGCCAGTATAGCTGTCTCAGTTTTACATCTATCGCAATAACTATCAACATTAGGAAACATTTTAGACAATCTCTCCTTTGTCAAACGGTAATGATGTACAATTTTAAATTGAATCAGTGAATGACTAGCACAGATTGAAGAAGAGTTAACCAACTTCAGAATCCACGTCCAGTCCTCCGTTATAAAATGTTTATATTTATTTCAGAATATCCCTGTTTTTCTGACTAAGAAGTTTTTTGATCGGATTGATTCTATTATTTTATCTTTTATTTGGAATAATAAAAGACCAAGAATTAGTAAATGTCACTGACAAAAGTTGAAAAAGGATGGAAGTCTCGCTTTGCCTAATTTAAGAATGTATTACTGGGCTGTTAATGTGCGATATATGTCCTTTTGGTTACACTGGGTTGATAAGAATGATCGGCCAATTTGGGTAGATTTGGAACTGAAAGCTGTGAAACAGTTTTATCTAACTTCGTAATTGGGAGTGGCTTTACCTATACAATTAGCTAAAGTTGCTAATTTAAGTATTCTTTACAAACTTGGCTCCAGTTCCATAATTTTTTTAATCTTAAAAAATTTCAACTTTGTCGTTTAATTTATCGAAATTACTTTTTTAAGCCTTCTTTGAGTGATCCAATTTTCTTACTTTGGAAAAATAAAGGTATTAATTCTTTTCCTGATTTATTTAAAGAAGATAGACTGATGTCTTTTGAACAATTAGTTGATAAATATTCTCTTTCATACACTTTTTACAATACCTTCAAGTTAGACATTTCTTACAAAAATATTTAAGTAATTTTCCTTACATATTGGATGCCGACCTGTTAGATACTATTATGAGGATGAACCCTTTGATGAAGGGTTCTATTGGAAGAATTTATAATTTACTATTACAATGGGATAAGCGTCCTTTATTTAAGATTAAATAAGATTGGGAAGAGGGCTCAAAATTTGCAAATGTCACTCCACTCTTCAAGAAGGGAGGGAGGCAAAAGAAAGGAAATTATAGGCCAGTTAGCCTGACCTGAGTGGTTAGGAAGATGTTGAAGTCCATTGTTAAGTATAAGGTTTCAGTGTACTTGGAGGCAAATGACAAAATAGGCCGTAGTCAGTATGGTTTCCATAAGGGAAAATCTTCCCTGACTAATCTGCAGGATAGACAAAGGAGAATTAGTTGTGTACTTGGACTTTCAGAAGACCTTTGACAAGGTGCCGCACATGAGGCTGCTAAACAATATGAGAGCCCAAGGTAGTACAGGAAGGATGCTTGCATCAATAGGACATTGGCTGATTGGCAGGAGGAAAAAGGGGTCTTTTCGAGTTAGCTGCCAGTGGTGCTCCACAGGGATCTGTGTTGGGACCACTTCCATTCACGATGTATGTCAATGATTTATGATGGAATTGATGGCTTTGCGATCAAGTTTGTGGATGATACGAAGATAGGTAAAGGGGCAGGTAGTTTTGAGGAAGTAGAGAGGCTGTAAGAAGACTTGGACAAATTAGGAGAATGGGCAAAGAAACTGCAGATGGTATACAGCGTATGGTCATGCACTTTGGTAGAATGAATAAAAGCATAGACTGTTTTCCAAACGGGGAAAAAAATTCAAAAATCTGGGGTGCATAGGGATTTGGGAGTCCTCATGCAGGATTCTATGAAGGTTAATTTGCAGGTTGAATCACCAGTGAGGAACATTAGCATTCATTTCAAGAGGACAAGAATGTAAAAGGAAGGATGCAGTGCTGAGGCTGTATAAGGCACTGGTGAAGCCTCACATGGAGCACTGTTAACAGTTTTGGGCCTCTTATTTAAGAAAGGATGAACTGACATTGGAGAGGGTTCAGAGGAGGTTCATGAGAACAATTTTGGGAATGGAAGGGTTATTGTATGAGGAGTGTTTGATGGCTCTGGGCCTGTACTCACTGGAATTTAGAAGAATGGGGGGGGGGGGAGGGGCGGTGGATCTCATTGAAATCTGCCGAATGTTGAAAAGCCTAGCTAGAATGGATGTGGAAAGGATGTTTCCTATGCTGGGGAAGTCTCTGACCAGAGAGCACAGCCTCAAAATGGAGGGACATCCATTTAGAACAGACATGATGAGGAATTTCTTTCGCCAGAGGGTGGTGAATCTGTGGAATTCGTTGCCACAGCCACAGGTCACTGGGTACATTTAAGGTGGAGGTTGATAGGTTCTTGATTAGTCAGGGTGC
Source organism: Mobula birostris (assembly GCF_030028105.1). Lineage (NCBI taxonomy): Eukaryota > Metazoa > Chordata > Chondrichthyes > Myliobatiformes > Myliobatidae > Mobula > Mobula birostris. The sequence continues at coordinate 85,832,086 of NC_092378.1, forward strand.
AAAAGGATACGGGGAGAAGGCAGGAGGATGGGGTTTGAGAGGGAAATGGATCAGCCACAATGAAATGGCGAGTCAAATTTGATCAGCCAAGTGGCCTAATTCTGCTCCTATATCTTATGGTCTGAAGACCTTAACATTATATCATTGCTTTTATAATTTAGCCCTCTCAAGATGAATGCTAACATTGCATTTGCCTTCCTTACTACTGATTCAACCTACCGCAAATTAACCTTTTGGAAATCCTGCACAAGTACTCCCAAGTTCCTTTGTACCACAGATTTTTAAATTTTCTCTCCATATAGAAAATAATCTACACTTTTAATTCTTCTACCAAAGTGTAAGATCATACACTTCTCTCCACTGTATTCCATTTGCTACTTCATTGCCCACTTTCCTAATCTGTCTAAGTCTCTCTGCAGCCTTTCTGTTTCCTCAATACTATCTGCCCTTCCACCTATTTTCATATCGTCCGCAAACTTGGCCACAATGGAAAGAAGTCCAACTGATTTGTCAGGCAAGATTTTCCTTTTAGGCAACCATGCTGACTTGAGCCTATTTTATCATGTGCCTCCAAGTATCCAGAAACTACATCCTTAACAATCGGCTCCAACATCTTCCCAACCACTGAGGTCAGACGAACAGGCCTACAAATTCCTTTCTTCTGCCTCTTTCCCTTCTTTAAATGTAGAGTAGCATTTGCAATTTTCCAATCCTGCAGAACCATGTCAGAATCTATTGCTTTCTGAAAGATTATTACCAATGCTTCCATAAGCACTTCAGCCACATCCTTCAGAACCCTGGGGTGTAGACCATCTGGTCCAGGTGATTTACCTACCTTCACACCTTTCAGTTTCATAGAAACATAGAAAACCTACAGCACAATACAGGCCCTTCAACCCACAAAGCTGTGCCGAACATATCCTTACTTTGGAGATTACCTAGGGTTAACCATAGCCCTCTATTTTTCTGAGCTCCATGTACCTATCCAGGAGTCTCTTAAAAGACCCTATTGTATCCGTCTCCACCACTGTCGCCGGCAGTCCATTCCACGCACTCACCACTCTCTGCATAAAAAAACTTACCCCTGACATCTCCTCTGTACCTGCTTCCAAGCACCTTGAAACTGTGCCCTCTTGTGCTAGCCATTTCAGTCCTAGGAAAAAGCCTCTGAATATCCACATGATCAATGCCTCCCATCATCTTATACACCTCTCTCATCTATGATGAGAGGCATTGATCGTGTGGATATTCAGAGGTTTTTTTCCAGGCATGTTCTCCCTAGTAATGGCAACTTCACTCATTTCTGCCCCCAACACTCTCAAACTTCCAGTATACTGCTAGTGTATTCCGCAGTGAAGACTGATGCAACATATTTATTCAGTTTGTCCGTCATTTCCTTGTTCCCCATTATACCTCTCCAGTATCATTTTTCAGTAGTCCAATATCTCTTCTCACCTCTCTTTTATTCTTTATATATCTGAAGAAACGTTGATATCCTCTTTAACAGTATTGGCTAGCTTACCTTCATATTCCATCTTTTCCCTCTTTATGATTTTCTTAGTTGCCTTCCATTATAAGCTTTATAAGCTTCTCAATCCTCTAACCTCCCACTAATTTTACTCTATTATATGCCCTCTCTTTGACTTTTATGTTGGCTTTGACTCCCCTAGTCCACCATGGTTGCAACATCCTGTCTTTAAAATACTTCTTGTATCTATCCTGCACTTTCCAAATTTCTCTCATAAATTCCAGCCATTGCTGCACTACCAATATCCCTGCTAGTGTCCCCTTCCTACCAGCTCCTCTCTCATGCCTCTGTAATTCCCTTTACTCCATTGTAATACTGATACATCTGACTTCAGCTCCTCCCTCTCAAATTGTAAGGTAAATTCTGTAATATTACGATCACTGACCCCTAAGGGTTCCTTTAACTTAAGTTCTCTAAACAATTCTAGTTCATTGCACAACACCCAATCCAAATAGCTGACCCCCTAGTGGGCTCAACCAGGAACTGCTCTAAGAAGCTATCTAGTAGGCATTCTAGAAATTCCCCCTTTTCGAATCTAGCACCAACCTGATTTTCCCAATTACCTGCATATTGAAATCCCCCATGACTATCGTAACATTGTCCTTTTCTATCTCACACAGTAATTTGTAGCCCACATCCTGGCTACTAGATGCCTGCATAAAACTCTCAGAGTCTTTCTACCCTTGCAGTTTCTTAACACTACCCACAACAATTCTGTATCTTTCTCTTTCTAAAGATTTACTTTCATTTTTTACTAACAGAGCCATGCCAATCCCTCTGAGTACCTGCCTGACATTATGATACAATGTGTATCATTGGATGTTAAGCTCACAACTATAATCTTCTCTCAGCCATGACCTGGTGATGCTCACAACGTCATACCTGTCAATCTCTAACTGTGTTACAAGTTTGTCTACCGTATTCCGTATGCTACGTGCATTCAAATATAACACCATCCATCCTGTATTCATCATTTATTTTAATTTTATCCCCCTTTTACATTGCAACTCATCCTGCTGACTGCAATTTTACCCTATCATCAGCCTGTCCTTGCTAGCAGTCTTACTACACGTTGCATCTACAAACTACTTGTATACCAACTGCCCCATCCTCAGCCCTATCATTTTGGTTCCCCATCCCTGTCAAGTTAGTTTAAACCTTCCTGAACAGTTCTAGCAAACCTGCCCGCAAGGATATTGGTCCCCCTCAGGTTCAGGTGTAACTTGTCCCTTTTGTGCAGGTTGTACTTCTTCAGAAGAGATCCCAATGATCCAGAAATCTGAAACCCTACTCCCTGCACCAGTTCCTTAGCCACACATTTATCTGCCAAATGCTCCTATTCTTATCCTCACTGGAATGTGGCACAGGTACCAATCCAGAGATTACTATCCTGGCAGTTCTGCTTTTCAGCTTTCTACTTTACTCTGTAAAATCTCTCTTCATGACCTCCTCGCCTTTCCTAACTGTATCGTTGGTGCCAATATGTACCAAGACTTCTGGCTGTTCACCATCCCCCTACAACTGGAGTAAGGTGAGCTGGAAACATGCCATATATACCCCTCAACTACCATCTCTGACCTCCTGTTGATCTTCCATAGATATGCTCTTTTCCTGGACCCTTCTAATGTTCCCAACCACACTCTGATCCCCAGCCTTTTTTCTAGGCCTGCTTTAGTCCCCAGCTTACAGAGTACACCTGGCCATACTTTTTATAATGTTCTGTACATACGATCCCACTCTCTTCTCACTGCTACCATCAGGAAGGAGGTTCAGGAGCCTCAGGACTCACATTACCAGGTTCAAGAACAGTTATTACCCCTCAGCCATCAGGCTCTTGAACCAGTAGGGATAACTTAATTCAACTTCACTCGCCCCATCACTGAACTGTTCCCACAACCTATGAACTCACTTTCAAGGACTCTTCATCTCATGTTCTTGACATTTATTGCTTTTTTTTTCTTTTGTATTTGCACAGTTTGTTATCTTTTGCACATTGGCTGTTTGTCCACCCTGTTGGGTGCCATCTTTCATTGATGCTATTATGGTTCTTGGATTTGCTGAGTGTGCCCACAAGAAACCAAATCTCATGGTGACATATATGTACTTAGATAATAAATTTACTTTGAACTCCAACTGCACACCTTCACACATTCCTGGCCTACTCTATCCCTTGACTCCTGATCACTCGTAGAGTTGATGAGAGCCAGCTATGGTAGTCAGCCTTACTTTGAAGAACATTAACCTGTTCTGTACCAAAGGTAGTGGATGATTGCAGATCTCGTCCTGAACCAGAAGTAAAGATGGTAGTTGATATTGAAACATCACTTGTACTGCTCTGAGAATTTAGTCTGTAGGACACTATCTGAGTTATGGGCTCTGCCGGTGCTATATTATATGACTTTTCTAATAGCCTGTATGACAATACTCATTGGTCCCCCAGATGAGGACTAGTTTGCTTGTCACAAACCATTTAGCAAGCTTATGTAATTGGGTCCTATATCAGCAAAGCCAAACGGGAAAACTTATTTTCTTAAATGCTCTGATGGGGACCGTGAGTTCAATGCATAAATAAATAAAAAAAGAAGACAATCCGTGCCAAGGCCAAAAAGTCAATGCTTTGTTATCCACACAGCACAGACCCGTGCTCATTTGGGGTTGAGGAGGAGGAATAATATCAGGTTGTAGGATTAAGAGCTAAAGTTGTTATTTTTAATAAAAGCAATGTGCTAGTTGAATAAATAAACAATTATGTTGATCTGTCCCAATGAACACCTCCAGGAAATACACAGAATAAATAAAATACAAACTGAGATTCCCTCCACAGTTTCCCACCATACACAATCAGATGAGGTGCAATATATATTGGAAACAGAGGAAATCTTTCCCTTCACTCGCAGACGATATCCATTTTAATAACGTTACCAACTTAAATCATGGGAATCAGCACGGTACCAATCTGATAATGGTTTTCAAACTTCTCTTTACAAATCATGTAATAATTTTGAAATCCCTCGCTTATTAATATTATTACCTGCCCTTAATTAGCAACAGATCACTCCAAAATTGCAATCAACCAGAAGGAACAGAAGATATTAATGACACCTCTGGAATTAACCTAAATTAAACTATCGGTGGCCTCATAATTATCCATATTGTCTATATCATAAATGTGTCATTTAATTAATTCTTAAAGCTCCTGACACGGATGGGGAATTTCATTGAATAATTGTTTTTGTAACTTCAGCTAAAAGCAGTTACTGTGGTGAAAAGAAAAACTTCTTGAGCAAATTCACCTCTTCCTTTTCATTGTAATTATGTCTTTGTACAAAAAAGAATAAGGGCTACTTGTAGTATAATAAGAAAGCTGTGGAACCCGAGCAATTGTGGGCTCTGCCACTCAGATCCATCTATCAGGGAATCCTGAGTGAAAGGCCAGGACTTACATCGGTTTCAGTGGCTGAATGTCTGCGGTTCCAATCCGAACCAACCTGCCTTGTACTGTATGTACCTGCAAAGTTCACAGTGCAGCAAAATCTATTGCCATCCAGCAAAGTATGGTGAGAATTTCTTGCTATACTCTCTATATTTAGCAAAGCAATGAACTTGTGTAACTGTGAAGTTTATTAAGCATGGAAAGGTTCACTCACTGTAACTATCCATCCAGCACGACAGAGGCTGAGAAGGACATTGCTTTAAGTGTTATTGCAGAGAATCCCACAGACTAAGAGGACTCGAAAACAGCATGATAATTGTCCAATCAAAACTGTACCTCTGACAGATTTACAGATTTCTTGATATAAAAATAACTGTCAAGACAGTATTTCAGTGGTGGATATTTTGATCCAAAGCACATGTTTAACTAGCACTTGAGTATCTTGAAACCACAACAATGATAAGAAATTCGGCAACAGCATTCTCCTCATTCAGTCAGAACAAGAATAGATGGTAAAAGCTGAACGCTTAATCACCATCTTGTAATGCACACATGCATTTTCTCTTTCTCTCTTTTTAAACATTTAATTACCATCTTTAATGCATACATATATTCTCTCTCTCTCTCTCTCTCTATCTATCTCTCTCTCTCTCTCTCTCTCTCTCTCTGCAACATCTACGTAAGATGCTTTGCACTTACTTCTTCAGCTTTACCCCCAGGCATTAAAAGAAAAGAAATTAATCTCGGTTGGTCCACTCTCTTAAGGTTTATGAATGGGGCTGTGATGCTGAATCCCTGTGTAGTTTAAAGAATCCAGCTGAGCCTCTATTCCTGCAAGAACTTAAGATTCATACCGAAAGTGCCGTGACAAATTTCTTTCTTTCCCCATTTCTCAAATGTCTTCAGTACGCAGCACACACCTTGCACAGCAGTCGGGCAAACATTTCATCCCAATTAATTGTGCGCACAAGCCGGGGTGAAGATGCTTCACAGCACAGAGCTGCTCTCACACGTTTCAAGGATGCAGGACTCAGCACCACTCCTACTCCAGTCCTTGGTTCAGCACCAGAACTGCAAACAGCTCCTTCAACACACTTGGCTCCTGATTTTTTTCTCTCTCTGGCAGACCCAGTTTTCACAGGAACAATAAGTAGCACGCTGGCTCACAAGTGCTAGTTAAAGAACTAACTGCGTTGGAGTGGTGGCGCAATTGGTCTTGTAAATGCAGGCAGCAGTGTCTGGGAGACTAAGCTGTGAAAAGCATAAAGTCTCCACTGAATAGCAGGCTCTCTGTCAATTTGATAATTAGTTCAACTTGGAAAGGCAGCTCCCACTGACAGGAATGGTTCCGAATCCTGAAAGCAGAAAACTGTGAGTTCCAAAGTGGATCTACTATCTGTATCTCAGTCAAATCCAATCTCAGATATGATGCCCTTTAAATAATTAATCCTCAACCCCTATCCAGACAAAATTCTTTAGCTACACACACAAAATGCTGGAGGAACTCAGCAGGTCAGGTAGCATCTATGGAACTGAGTAGATAGTTGACGTTTTGAGCTGACACCCTTCTTCAGGACAGAGAAGGAAGGGGTCGATGCCAGAATGAAAAGGTGAGGAGAGGGGAAGGAGACTAACTGGAAGGTGTTCGGTGAAGACAGGTGGATAGGAAAGGTCAACAGCTGAAGAAGAAGAAATCTGATAGGACAGGAGAATGGACCATAGGAGAAAGGAAAAGAGGAGGGGACCCAGAGGAAAGTAATAGGCAGGTAAGAAGAAGTAAGAGTGGGGAATAGAAGAGGGCTGGGAGAAATTTGTTTACCAGAAGAAGAAATCGATAGTCACGCCATCAGATTGGAGGCTACCCAGACAGAATATAAGGTGCGGCTCCTCCACCCTGAGGGTAGCCTCATCTTAGTACAACAGGAGGCCATCGACTGACATGCTGGAATGGAAAAGGGAACTGGAATTAAAATGTTTGGCCACAAGGAAGTTCTACTTGTGGCAGATGGAGCGGAGGTGAACCCATTCCCCAATTTACAGTGGGTCTCACTAATTTAGAGGAGGACCGGATACAATAGATGACACCAGCAGATTCACAGGTGAAGTGTAGCTTCACCTCGAAGGCCCGCCTGGGACCCTGAATAGAGGTGAGGTAGGAAGTGTATGAGCAGATTAAGCACTTCGGCTGCTTGCAGGAATAAGTGCCAGGAGGGAGATCAGTGAGGACGGATGAATGGACAAGGGAATAGCAGGGGGAGTGATCCCTTTGGAAAGCTGGGCATGGGGTTAGATAAAAATCTGATTAATGGTAGGATCCCTGAGAAGATGGCAAAACCTGTGGGGTATAATGCGTTGGATCCGAAGCCGATAGTGTGGTAGGTAGAGACAAGAGGAACTCTTTCACTGTTAAGCCAGAGTATAGATGTAATCAAAGAAATGGCAAATGAACTTAATGGGTTCTTTGCATTAGTCTTTACTGTGGAAGACAATAGCAATGTGCTAGAGGTCCATGAGTCTCAGAGAGCAGGAGTGAGTGCCATCACTATTACAAAGGAAAGAGTACTAGGCACACTCAAAGGTCTTGAGGTAGATAAGTCTACATCCCAGAGTCCTGAGAGAGGTTGCTGAAGAGATAAATGATGCATTGGCCATGATCTTTCAAGAATCACATGATTCTGGCATGGTCCTAGAGGACAGGAAGATTGCAAATGTCACTCCACTGTTTAAGAAGGGAGGAAGGCAAAAGAAAGGAAATTATAGGCCAGCTAGCCTCACCTCAGTGGTTGGAAAAATGTTGGAGTCTATTATTAAGGATGAGGTTTCGGGGGTACTTGGAGACTAATGATAAAATAAGTCAAAGTCAGCATGGGTTCCATAAAGGGAAATCTTGCCTGACAAATCTGTTAGAGTTCTTTGAGGAAGTAACAAGCAGAGTAGACAAAAGAGAGGCAATGGGTGTCACTTCCTTGGATTTTCAGAAGGCATTTGATGAGATGCCACACATGAGGCTGCTTAACAAGATAAAATCCTATGGCGTTACAGGAAAGATACTGGCATGGATAGAGGAATGACTGACAGGCGAAGGCAGCAAAAGGGATAAAAGGGGCCTTTTCTGGTTGGCTGCCAGCGACTAATGGTGTTCCTCAAAGGTCAGTATTGGGACCGCTACTTTTCACACTGTTTGTCAATGATTTAGATAATGGAATTGATGGCTTTGTGGGAAAGTTTGCGGATGATACGAAGATAGGTGGAGGGGTAAGTAGTGCTGAGGAAGCAATGCGATTGCTTGAGGACTTAGACAAATTGGAAGAATGGGCAAAAAAGTGGCAGATGGAATACAGTGTTGGAAAATGCATGATAATGCATTTTGGTAAAAGGAACAACAATCAGACTATTATCTAAATAGAGAGAAGGTTCAAATATCAGAGGTGCAGAGGTACTTAGGAGTCCATGTGCAAGACTCCCAGAAGACTAATTTACAGGTTGAGTCTGTGGTAAAGAAGGTAAATGTAATGTTGGCATTTATTTCAAGGGGAATAGAATATAATAGCAAGGAGATAATGCTGAGCCTTTATAACACACTTGTCAGGCCACAGAGTATTATCAACAGTTTTGAGTCCCTTATCGCAGAAATGATGTGTTGTCTTGAAAAGAGTCCAGAGGAAGTTCACGAGGATGATTCCAAGAATGAACCAGTTAACATATGAGGAGTGTTTGGCAGCTTTGGTCCTGTACTCACTGGAATTTAGAAGAATGTGTGGGGATCTCACTGAAACCTACTGAATGTTGAAAGGACTAGATAGGGTGGATGTGGAGGGAGGATGTTTCCTGTGCTGGGAGTATCCACAACTGGAGGGCACAGCTTCAAATCTGAGGGGCAACCTTTAGAAGGGAGGTAAGGAGGAATTTTTTTTAGCCAGAGAGTAGTGAATCTGTGGAATGCTCTGCCACAGACTGCAGTGAAGGCCAAGGCCGTGGGTATATCTAAGGTGGAAGTTGATAGTTTCCTGGTCAGTCGGGGCATCAAATGATATGGCAAGAAGGCAGGTGTATGGAGTTGAGTGGGATCCTGGATCAGCCATGATAGAATGACAGAGAAAACTTGATGGGCTGAATGGCCTAATTCTCCTCCTATGTCTTATGGTCTTATGGCATAGGAAATGGAGGAAATGCAAATGAGAGCAGCATCAATAGTGCAGAGGGAGAAACCCCGTTCTTTAAAGAAGGAAGACATCTCTGACCTCCTGGAACAAAAAGCCACATCCTGGGAACAGTTTCAGTAGAGGCGAAGGATTGTATAGAAACATAGAAAACCTACAGCACAATACAGGCCCTTCGGCCCACAGAGTTGTGCTGAACATGTCCCTACCTTAGAAATTACTAGCCCTCTATTTTTCTAAGCTCCATGTACCTATCCAAAAGTCTCTTAAAAGACCCTATCATATCCGCCTCCACCACCATTGTCGGCAGCCCATTCCACGCACTCACAACTCTCTGTGTAAAAAAACTTACCTCTGGCATCTCCTCTGTACCTACTCCCCAGAACCTTAAACCTGTGTCCTCTTGTGCCAACCATTTCAGCCCTGGGAAAAAGCCTCTGACTATCCACACCATCAATGCCTATCAACTTATACATCTCTATCAGGTCACCTCTCATCCTCCGGCACTCCAAGGAGAAAAGGCCAAGTTCACTCAACCTGCTTTCATAAGGCATGCTCCCCAATCCAGGCAACATCCTTGTAAATTTCCTCTGCACTCTTTCTATGGTTTCTACATCCTTCCTGTAGTGAGGTGACCAGAACTGAACACAGTACTCCAAGTGGGGTCTGACCAGAGTCCTATATAGCCACAACATTACCTCTCGGCTCCTAAGTTCAATTGCCAATACACCGTATGCCTTCTTAACCACAGAGTCAACCTGCACAGCTGCTTTGAGTGTCCTATGGACTTGGACCCCAAGATCCCTCTGATCCTCCAGTATTTTTACAAGGGATTGGGTGGGAAGAGGTATAGTCAAGATAACCATGGGAATCATTAGGTGTATAAAAGATGTCAATTGACAGTGTGTCTCCAGAGGTGGAGACAGAAAGATTAAGAAAGGTGAGGGAGCTGTCAGAAATGGACCAAGTGAATTTAAGAGCAAGGTGGAAGTTAGAGGCAAACAGTTGATAAAATTGATGAGCTCAGCATGGGTGCATGAAGCAGCATCGATGTAGAAGGACAAGAGTTGGGAAGAATAACCAGGGAAGGCTTCAGACATGGACTGTTCTACATAGCCAAAGAAGAGGCAGGCATAGCTGGGGACCATGCAGTTGGCCATGGTTACCCATCGAATGGAGAAACTGGGAGGAGTCGAAGGAAAAATTGTTCAGTGTGATGACCAATTCTGATGACCAGTTCAGAGGAGAGTGGTGGTGGAGGGTAAATGGTTGGTTCTTTTGATGGGGGCTAGAAGTGTATAGGGACTGAACATCCATGGTGAAGATGAGGCGATCAGTACCTGGGAATTTAAAGTTACTGAGGAGATTAAGGGTGTAAGAAGTATCACAGAAGTAGATAGGAACCAAGAGGGATAGAATGGAATCAAAATATGAAGACATGAGTTCAGTGGCGCAGAAGCAGGCATAGACTACCCGAACAGTCCAGTTTGTGGATCTTAGGTAAGAGATATGAATTGGTGGCAGTGGATGGGAGAGCTCCAGAGTGGAAGAGGTTCGAGATGGTGTTGGAGATAGTTTCCTGATGTTCTAGACTGTGGTCCTCTTTGAATGGTAGGTATAAGGAGGTGCCTGCGGGTTGCCAGCTGGCTTCAGCAAAGTAGAGGTCAGTGCACCACATTACAACAGCATCCCTTTTGTCTGTGGTTTGATGGTAAAGTTGGGATTGGTGCAGAAAGAATGGAGGACAGTACATACAGAGGATCACGGTCTGGGAGTGTCCAGGGCTATCGGAGTTGAAGATGGTGGGATCTGTGGTCTGGAGATGGACGATCTTGCGATCCTCACTGGTCGCGAGGAAGGTGAAGAACCAGCGGTTGAAGGTATTGATCTGGCAGAGGATAAAATATCAGAACGGTCCATGACAGGTGGAGGAGAGAGCAGGCCAGAACTGTTGCAGAGACTGAGACAGGGCCCCCAGGTATTTCCGCATGCGGGAGGGTGGTGTGTAGAATTTGGAAGGAGAAGCAGTGGGTGAAGCGCTCAATTGAATGTGAGTACCTAGGATCCTCAGTGGGACCAAACCAAGAGACCTAAAAACAGATCTGGAAACCACATAGCATAACACAGTAGCAGAGACAAACTCCCAGGAAGGTTATATGGCTTTGGTAGCAGGTCTGCATGAGCACGTGATCGCAGAGTTGGTGGGCAGCAGAGATCACATAGGGGGAGCAATGAGAGAGGATTTCACTAAACTCCTGTCAAAGAGATTTAAACTTCTTCAGGGTAGGCATCCCTCGAAGAGACTTCACAGTGGAGCAGCAAATCATAAACACAAGGAAGTCTATAGATCCTGGAAATCTGGAGCAACACACGCAAAATGCTGGAGGAACTCAACAGGTCAGGCAGCATCTATGGAAATAAATAGATAGTCAACGTTTTGTTGGAAAGGGGGAAGATGCCAGAATAAAAAGGTGGGGGAGAGGAAGGTGGCCACCTGGAAGGTGATAAGTGAAGACAAGTGGTTGGGAAAGGTGAAAGTCTGGAGTAGAAGGAGTCTGATAGGAGAGGAGGATGGACCATTGGAGAAAGGGAAGGAGGAGGGGACCCAGGGAGAAGTAAAAGGCAAATGAGAAGAGGTAAAAGGTCAGACTGGGGAATAGAAGAAGAGGGGTGGGGAAAATTTATTTACCAAAAGGAGAAATCGATTTTCATGCCATCAGGTTGGAAGCTACCAAGATGGAACATAAGGCATTACCCTTCCACCCTGAGGGTGACCTCCTCTTGGCACAATGAACCAACACGTCTCTAACTGAAGCCTGGGGGATTTTTGTTGATATTTGTCAGTAGCTCATGGATGAAGCTGAACTGATTAAACTGATCTGAAGATGATTTCAACAATCCACTAGTTGCCTCAAGTTTCATCCATATTGTCAAGTGATCAACCAAACAGCTTTGGAAATCATCCATCAGAACAAGGGTCTGGCCATCCAGCAGTAAGGACCTTGTGGCAGTTGCAAATGGTGCTCAGTCCACCTTCCGGGAAAATGTCACTTCACAATGAATGATGAGCAGCTTTGTTTTGACATAATGTAAATTAAGACCACTGGGTGCCTGGGCCCCTGCTTGACTGAAGGATTACTCTACAGCAAATGAAGTGAGTGAACCAACCAATTACACTCACTCAAGGCTACTTATAACGTTGGAGATGGGTTTAAAGCTCCATTCAGAGTTATAATCTTTAGTCATATCCAGAAAGCACACTTCCAGACAATAGACAATAGGTGCAGGAGTAGGCCATTCAGCCCTTCGAGCCAGCACCGCCATTCACTGTGATCATGACTGATCATCCACAATCAGTACCCTTTTCCTGCCTTCTCCTCATATCCCTTGACTTCACTATCTTTAAGAGCTCTATCTAACTCTTCCTTGAAAGAATCCAGAGAATTGGCCTCCACTGCCTTCTGAGGCAGAGCATTCCACAGATCCACAACCCTCTGTGTGAAAAAATTTTTCCTTAACTCCGTTCTAAATTGTCTACCCCTTACTCTGAAACTGTGGCCTCTGGTTCTGGACTCCCCCAACACCGGGAACATGTTTCCTACCTCTAGCATGTCCAATCCCTTAATATTCTTATATGTTTCAATCAGATGCCCTCTCATCCTTCTAAATTCCAGTGTATACAAGTCCAGTCTCTCCAATCTTTCAACATATGACAGTCCCGCCATCCAGGGAATTAACCTCATGAATGTACGCTGCACTCCCTCAATAGCTATAATGTCCTTCCTCAAATTTGGAGACCAAAACTGTACACAATACTCCAGGTGTGGTCTCACCAGGGCCCTGTATAACTGCAGAAGGACCTCTTTGCTCCTATACTCAATTCCCCTTGTTATGAAGGCCAGCATGCCATTAGCTTTCTTCACTGCCTGCTGTACTTGCATGCTTACTTTCAGTGACTGATGAACAAGGACACCTAAATCTCATTGTACTTCCCCTTTTCCTAACTTGACATCATTCAGATAGTAGTCTGCCTTCCTGTTCTTGCCACCAAAGTGGATAACCTCACATTTATCCACATTAAACTGCATCTGCCATGCATCTGCCCACTCACCTAACCTGTCCAAGTCACCCTGCATTCTCATAACATCCTCCTCACATTTCACACTGCCACCCAGCTTTGCGTCATTTGCAAATTTGCTAATGTTACCTTTAACCCTTCATCTAAATCATTAATGTATATTGTAAATAGCTGCGGTCCCAGCACCGAGCTTTGCGGTACCCCACTAGTCACTGCCTGCCATTCTGAAAAGGACCCATTAATCCCTACTCTGTTTCCTGTCTGCCAACCAATTTTCTACCCATGTCAGTACCCTACCCCCAATACCATTTGCTCTAATTTTGCCCACTAACCTCCTGTGTGGGACCTTATCAAAGGCTTTCTGAAAGTCCAGGTACACTACATCCACTGGCTTTCCCATGTCCATTTTCATAGTTACATTCTCAAAAAATTCCAGAAGATTAGTCAAGCATGATTTCCCCTTCGTAAATCCATGCTGACTCGGACCTATCCTGCCACTGCTATCCAAATATGCCGCTATTTCATCTTTTATAATTGACTCCAGCATCTTCCCCACCACTGATGTCAGACTAACTGGTCTGTAAGTGCCTGTTTTCTCTCTCCCTCCTTTCTTAAAAAGTGGGATAGCATAACAATCCACAGGAACTGATCCTGAATCTATAGAACATTGGAAAATAATTACCAATGCGTCCACGATTTCTAGAGCCACCTCCTTAAGTACCCTGGGATGCAGACCATCAGGCCCTGGGGATTTATCAGCCTTCAGTCCCATCAGTTTACCCAACACCATTTTCTGCCTGATGTGAATTTCCTTCAGTTCCTCTGGTACCCTAGGTCCTCTGGCCACTATTACATCTGGGAGATTGTTTGTGTCTTCCCTAGTGAAGACAGATCCAAAGCACCCGTTCAGCTTGTCTGCCATTTCCTTGTTCCCCATAACAATTTCACCCATTTCTGTCTTCAAGGGCCCAACTTTGGTCTGAACTAATTTTTTCCTCTTCACATACCTAAAGAAGCTTTTACTATCCTCCTTTATATTCTTGGCTAACTTACCTTCGTACCTCATCTTTTCCTCCCATATTGCCTTTTTTGTTATCTTCTGTTGCTCCTTAAAAGTCTCCCAATCCTCTGGCTTCCCACTCATCCTTGCTATGTTATACTTCTTCTCTTTTATTTTTATACTGTCCTTGACTTCCCTTGTCATCCACGGTCACCTCTTACTCCCCTTAGAATCTTTCTTCCTCTTTGGAATGAACTGATCCTGCACCTTCTGTATTATTCCCAAAAATACCTGCCATTGTTGTTCCACTGTCATCCCTGCTAGGGTATCTTTCCAGTCAACTTTGGCCAGCTCCTCCCTCATGGGTCCATCGTCCCCTTTGTTCAACTGTAATACTGACAATTCCGATCTTCCCTTCTCCCTCTCAGACCTACTGGGGCTATGGGTTGTTACGTAATCTTCCGCCTCTCAGCCTGCAACTTTATGTCATGAAAACATCAGAAATTTAAAAAGTGTTGAGAAATTAAAAGTAGGTAAAGGATTAGACAGGACATAATTGCTAAGAGCGTCCAGAAGAATTTTCTCAAGCAATATGTGGATGGCCCTTCTTGAGAGCGCATGTGGGATGTTATGGGAAGCAATTAGATAAAAAAGACATTAGCTTAGTTCCTTGGCCACAGGTGAGATACCAGAAGACCGGAGGGTGGATAATGTAGTGCTTTTATTTAAGAAGAGCTGCAAGGCAAGCAAGCTGATTCCAGGCCTGTGTGCATAATATCAGCAGTGGGAAAATTAGTAGAGGGGATTCTGAGGGACAGGATCAACATCAGACATCCCATCTCTCCCGTAAGTTCCGGGAGTCTCCCGCATATTGATAGTGTCTCCCTGATGCCCGGAAATTATATACAATATCCCGGAAATCGATTTTTTTGAAAGCGGGAGAGAGAGAGCAAGAGAGAGCGCGAGAGTGAGAGCGAGAGAGAGTGCAAGAGAGAGCGTGAGAGCGCCATGGCAGAGTGTTCCAAAAAAATATATAAAACGTACTTCACCCCAGACTACACTAAAGTGTACCCCTGCCTAATAGGGGTCAAAAATAATAACAGTGTTGCTCGCTGCACTGTTTGCAACAGTGACTTTTCTATTGCCCATGGTGGGTTAAGACTGTAAAAGACGTTGAGGTGAGTTTAACAGGTGTCATTCGTTCATTAGCATAGTTAACGTTATTTAAACTAGCTGGCTAGCTGCTAAGGAGCTACTCTATTGCAGACATCCCACCTCTCCCATGAAGTTCCTGGAGTCTCCTGCAAATTGATGGTGCTACCTCTCTGAAATGAGTTTTTGCAGGGTGAGATGTCTGCAATATGGATTTGGAAAAAACTGATTAAGAATCATCAAACAACAAACAACAGGAATTCTGCAGATGCTGGAAATTCAAGCAACACACATCAAAGTTGCTGGTGAATGCAGCAGGCCAGGCAGCATCTCTAGGAAGAGGAGCAGTCGATGCTTCAGGCCGAGACCCTTCGTCAGGACTAACTGAAGGAAGAGTTAGTAAGACATTTGAAAGTGGGAGGGGGAGGGGGAGATCCAAAATGATAGGAGAAGACGGGAGGGGGAGGGATGGAGCCAAGAGCTGGACAGGTGATTGGCAAAGGGGATATGAGAGGATTATGGGACAGGAGGCCCAGGGAGAAGGAAAAGGGGGGGGGAACCCAGAGGATGGGCAAGGGGTATAGTCAGAGGGACAGAGGGAGAAAAAGGAATCATCAATATGGCTTTTTGAGTGGGAAATCGTGTTTTGTGAATTTGACTGAGTTTTCTGAAGGTGTGACTAAGAAGAATGAAAAAGTCAGGGTAGTTGACCCTGCTGAAGGGTTTCGGCCTGAAACACAAACAATATTCTTTTCCATAGATGCTGCTTGGCCTGTTGAGTTCCTCCAACAATTTGTGTCTGTTGTTTGGATTTCCAGCATCTGCAGATTTTCTCTTATTTGTGGAAGTAGATATTATCTATCCATTATTCCATCATGGCGGATTTATTATCCCTCTCAACCCTATTCTCCTGCCTTTTCCGTGTAACCTTTGGGACTAAACAAGAACCTATCAAACTCTCTAATGCCAGAACCTCTTTTCTTAGATAAGGAGCCCAAAACTGCTCACAATACTCCGTGGAGTCTGACTAATGCCTTATAAAGCCTCAACATTACATCCTTATTCTATTCCAATCAAAATGGATGCTAACATTGCATTTGCCTTCTTTACCACAAATTCAACCTGAAAGTTAACCTTTTGGAAATTGTGCATAAGGACTCCAGGTTCCTTTGCACCTTTGATTTTTGAATTTGCTCCCCAATAAGAAAATAGTCTACTCTTTTATTCCTTCTATCAAAGTGCATGACCTTGAATCCCATCTGCCACTTCTTTGCCTATTCTACCAATCTAAATCCTGCAGACTGTCTGCTTCCTCAACACCTATCTTCATATCGTCCGCCAACTTGACCATCAATTCCATTATCCAAATCATTGACATATAGTGAAAAGAAGCGGTCCCAACACCAACCGCTGAGGAACACAACTAGGTACCGCCAAGCCAATCAGTAAAGGCCCCTTCTATTCCCAGTCTTTGTCTCCTGCCAAGCAGCCTATCTTTTATCTTCAGTAACTTACCTGTAATACCAAGTGCTCTAGTTGAGCAGTCGCATGTGCAGCATCTTATCAAAGGCCTTCTGAAAATCCAAGTAAACAACATCTACTAACTCCCCTTTGTATATCCTGCCTGTTATTTCCTCAAAGAGTTCCAACAGATTTGTAAGCCAAGATTTCCCTTAAGGAAACCATGCAGACTTTGGCCTATTTTCAATAGGTTTCAATAGGTACATTTAGTGTCAGAGGAATGCATACAATATACATTTTATCATCTGCCTTCAAATATTCTGAAACCTCATCTTTAATAATGGACTCCAACATCTTCCCAACCACTGAAGTCAGGCTCTAACTGGCCTACAATTTTCTTTCTTTTGCCTCCTTCCCTTCTTAAAGAGAGGAGTGACATTTGTAATTTTGCAGTCTTCCAGGACCATTCCAGAAATTCCAGCAATTACTATTCTACCATCATACCATCATCCCTGCTAGTATCCCCTTACAATCAACTTTAGCCAGCTCCTCATTCTCATAAGACCATAAGATCATAAGACATGGGAGCAGAATTAGGCCATTCAGCCCATTGAGTCTGCTGCACTATTCCATCATAGCTGATCCCGGATCCCACTCATCCCCATATAGCCTTCTCACTATACCCTTTGATGCCCTGACTGATCAAGAAACAATCGACAGCTGCCTTAAATATACCCATAGACTTAGCCTCCACTGCAGTCTGTGGTAGAGCATTCCACAGATTTACTACTCTGGCTAAAAAAAAAATCCACTGTTGTAAAAGGTCGCCCCTCAATTTTGAGGCTGTGCCCTCTAGTTCTGGATATCCCCACCATAGGAAACATATCTCCACATCCACCCTATTTAGTCCTTTCAACATTCAGTAGGTTTCAATGAGATCCCCACACATTCTTCTAAATTACAGTGAGTACAAGCCCAAAGCTGCCAAACGCTCCTCAAAAAAATCCGTCATGGTTGAATGGTGGAGCAGATTTGATGGGCCAAATGGCCTAATTCTACTCTTATGTCTGATAGTCTAATGTTAACCCCTTCATTCCTAGAAACATCCTCCTGGACCTCCTCTGGACTCTCTCCAATGACAATACATCCTTTCTGAGACATGGGGCCCATCATTCAACCTCATGCCTCTATAGCTGACTTTACTCCATTATAATACTGATATATAGATTTTAGCTTCTCCCTCTCAAACTTCAGGGTGAATTCTATCATATTATGATCACTACTTCCTAAGGGTTCCTTTACCTAATTAAATCTGGTTCTCTGAAAAGCTATCTCATTTGCATTCCCTTCTCTTGGGATCCAGCATCAACCTGGTATTCCTAATCTACCTGTATATTGTAACGTGTCCTGCGCATTCTGGCTGCTGTTCAGAGGGCTGTATATTACCTCCTTCAGGGTCTTTTTACCCTTGTAGTTTCTTAATTCCACTCACAAGGATTCAACATCTTCTATGTTACCTCTTTCCAAGGATTGAATTTCATTTTTTACCAACAGAGCCACCCCACCCCCTCTGCCTATCTGCCTGTCCTTTCAATACAATGTGTATCCTTGGATGTTAATCCCCCAAATATGATCTTCTTTCAGCCACGACTCCGTGATGCCCACAACCTGCCAATCTCTCTAACTACAATACAAGATCATCTACCTTATTCCTCACCCCGTGTGCATTCAAATATAAAATCTGCAGTCCTGTATTCGTCACCTTTTTCAATTTTGTCCTCGTTACCGGAAATTACTTCCTTATCCTTTTTAAACTTTTTGTCCTTTTATTTATTCTCGACCATCGTAACCTCTCCTGCATCCATCCTCCCTTTTACTTTATCCTCAACTTGTTGAACTGTTGAACCTACTATATAGTCTAAAGGTGCATTTCAACACATCCCACTGACTGTAATTTTGCCTTATCAGTTGCCTGTCTTTCCTGAGTCTCACTCCGCATTGCATCTACTTATATATCAACAGACCCATTCTGTGCACTGTCACTCTGGTTCCCATCCCCCAGCCAAATTAGTTTAAACACTCCCCAACAGCTCTAGCAAACCTGCCCGCAAAGATACTGATCCCATTTGAGTTCAAGTGTAACCCTTTATTACAGGTTGTACATTCCCCAAAAGCGATCATGGTGATCCAAAAATCTGAAACAATGCCACCTGTGCCAATTTAAATCTCGTACTTCCTCACCAATGAACGACTGCTTGCAATGATTGAAGCCCGCCAAAACGTCACATCAATTAGACCTCAATTAAAGTGAAGGAATCTTCAAAGATCCTCGTTCCCACCCCACCCTGGAGGCACTCCCACCCCTTATTCAGTCAGTCCTCCCACTACCAATCTACCAAATTGACCCAACCAATACACTCTAAACATTAATCTCCCACTTTAGATCCTACCCTTAAACATGTGGCACCCTCTGATTACCAATCACATGCCCAGGCCACAGGCCATTCACCCACAACTGATTTTACGCTTGACTAACAAGTCAATTCCCATAATTCCTGGTAGCCAACCTCATTCCTTCCATTTTCCAACACAGACATTTCACCTAGAATCTCTCCCCTGCAATACCTCACAAGCCCCACACACAGTCCCAAACTCAAACTCATTTCCAACCCAGATTTACTTAATTTCCTTTGCCTGCTCTGCAGCGGCAAAGTAAACAAAGATAGAATTAGGGTACAATGTTTCAGAAGAACCCTGTACCTTAAATGCCGTTATATATCCCAGTGGCGGGCACTTAAACAGAATATCTTTTGGCCAATGAATGCCATTTAACTAACACTCATTTAGAGGTAATAGCCAATTTCAGGGCTTTGGTGTGCATAATGGTGGGGGGGGGGGGAGGTGATGGAATAGTAAATATGAAACAGAGATTGGAACAATTTACTGGTCTGAAATTAAGGCACCTTATTTGCTCTTTGCAATATTTTTTCTTTTTTTTGTCTTTATACAGTCTTTTAATGCAATCTAGTAATTTGTTGGTTAACTGTCAGTTGTTGATAACTGACGGGGCAAGTACAGAGTAGAAGAGGGAAGGGATCGTGGGTTGATCACCATCATCCAATGCAGTACATGTCCCGGGGAGGAGGCAGTAAACTGAAAGAGACCAAGTTGGCACCCAGTTACCACTAAGCTACATGAGCACATATCGGAGTAGAGATCCAATATGAACCTTAAAAGCTTAAAGCAGTTTCTTTCTTCCGTAATGTTCCTACCTGATATCATCAATGAGCTGCTTGTGTTCTTCAGTGTTCAGAATCATGGGGAGTGCATAGGCCAAATACTCAACCTTACGCTCAGATGCATACTGCTTCAGGAGGGTGAACAGCTTCTCTTTTACCTCAGATTGCTCCCCAAGCACTGTGTCAATCTGCATTTAAATCAAAGATGTTGGTTTAGTAGATTGTTATAATTCACAAATAGCGCAAGGGCATTAAGAACCACAAAAGTGTCAAAGAGGGCAGTGTCCCTACATTCCAACACATCATTTGCACCAATCTATCACCTTCCTGATCAAAAGGAAACAGGATGGCCACACCTTCTAGGGTGCTTCCAGGCAACCCAATTGGAAGAATTGAATATGAAACCCTCTGCCATATCCCTACCACCAAAAAAACCCCTGAAATTTTTCAACTCTTTCACTACATCAAAAGTTGCTTGTACTGGATTTTATCATTTTGTGTTCCAATTTTTCAGGGGTTTGTGGAGCATTTTATATATTAAAATACTTCTTTTTCCCAAAAGCTACAGAAAGAGTTATGAATCAACTCAAACAATATGTATGGGAAAGAAACACTTGCATTTCCATACTAGCTTTCATGTCTCTCTCAGAACATTCAAAGCAGTTTGTAATCAGTGAAGTTAGTTTTTAGTGTGACATCCATTGCAATGGAGGAAATGTATCTTGAACACAAAATTCTAGAAACAGCAAAAATTTCTAAATGAACTGTTTTAGAGATGTTGTTTGGGAGAATAAATTAGTCAGATAATAGCTCCCCAGCTCTTTTCCAAAATAGTACCATGAGACCTTTTACACCAGCTTGAGAGTAACCATGGGTGTCTCATTTTGAAAGTTAGTACCCCTGACACTGTAGAACTCAGTGAGTATTATATAAGATCGTTACTGCAGAACTCGAGTTCCTGGAGTGGAAAAGAAATTTAATTCTACCTAACTCAGAAGAGGAAATATTACAAGGTGAACCACAGTAGATACGTAAATGCTACCACATGCCATTCTGCAAGTGCTTATCCAATCACGCCACTGTGTTTTAGTATTTTATGATGTTGATCGCCTGCTCTTCAAGTTGCTGCCAGGAGCAGATGTGGCATACTTCACTCTACACATTATTTTAAAGACAGGTCATCAATGCCATAAGATTGATTTACCTTCCTCCACATAAAGTGGTTGCAGTCACATCTTGGTGGTAGAATTTCCATGCAGTGTCACAGAAGCTTTTAAGTTACTGTCACCTTCCTGTCAGCCTGAACCAGTCTGGCCATTCTGCTCTGACTTCTCTCATTACCAAGGCATTTTTGCCCACAAAATGACTGCTCATTGGATTTTTTTTTTTTGTTTTTCACACCATTCTCTGTAGACTCTAGATCTAGAGATTGTTGTGCATGAAAATTCCAGGAGATCAGCAATTTCTGAAATACTCACACCACCCCATCTGACTCCAACAAACATTCCACAGTCAAAGCCACTTAGATCACATTCCTTCCTCATTTGATGCTTGATCTGAACGACCACTGAATCTCTTGACCATGTCTGTATGCTTTTATTCATTGAGTTGTTGTCACATGATTAGTCGATTAGATATTTACATTACTGAGCAGGTGTACAGATGTACCTGATAAAGTGGGCATCTTTTGACATGCTTGTATACCTGTGCCTCATGAAGCAGTTCATGCAAATATCTCTGTACACAACTATTTGGTTGTTCCTTACTGTTTAAAAAATACTGTTTCTCTATTTTTCTGACAAGGTTTTGAATTTTTCCTCATATCTTCCCACATTGTACCTCACTCACCACCTTCCTTTCCACTTGTTCGACATGCCTATGAAATTTTGCAGACTTTGTGCACTCCTCAGAGGTCACATTCCTATTACCTTTGCAGTATCAGAAAATTTATGCTACCTCTTTTACCCTTTCATGTAACCAAGATGAGCACTCAATAATGATCCCTATGATACCTTGCTAGCACTTGTCTTCCAATATGAAGGCAGTTTTTTTTTACTATTTGACTTTTGTGCTCCATCAGTCCTCTGTCCTATTTTATTGGCAATCCTGGGAGGACTTACTTAACATGGGTAACTTTCATTTAACACCTTATTAAACACCTTTGATAAATTCAGATTTAGAGCCAATTCACCTTAACTACAATTACACTTCAAAAAGCATGTCATACAAAATTTTATTTCATAAAATCAGATTGATGGCAATTTTCATAATTTTACAAAGTGTCCTGTTATCATACTTTTAACTATAGCAATAGGAATCTAATGTCAAACAAGAAAAAATCTGCAGGTGCTGGAAACCCAAGCAACACACACAAAATTCTGGAGGAACTCAGCAGGCCAGGTAGCATTTATGGAAAAAAATACAGTCAACATTTCAGGCCAAGACCCTTTGGCAGGACAGCAATAGGTATCTAATCTACCTGATTGCTAATTCTACACTGTACTGGTGGAGACCGTCCTAATAAAATAGGTCTCCTTTCGCAGAGCAGGAGCCAGCATCCCATGAATCAAAGGTTTTCAAGGTTTAGTCATATTAATACAGGTCACAATCATAAATGAAAACCTAAATCTCAATTGAAATGAACGAGAGCTGAGAGTTTATTTTGTTTCAATTAACAAAGAGGATTCTAAGAGTGCCTAGTAATAAGTCTCACTTAAAATAAGTTTCTTTAGGAACTTGTGCCATTTCCCAATGCCATTCAATTCACTGGAAATCAGACCCCAAAGAAGACTTTTTATACTGGTAACAAAATCTTCAATAAAAATGTCTAAAATATATACAATAGATAATTTGACAACAAAATGGTAGTGAAAGAAAGACCCTCTGATAAAGTTCAGCAATTTCATTCTGTCTAATTGGGTGAGTATCAGAATAACATGTTTTGTGAAGAGGTAACTGTTATCTTTCTGCTTGATAGGCAATGTCCTACCTTTTTTCTGAATTCCAAGGCTTTATGTTTTCTCTCCTGATGTACTGCATCAGCATTCTGTACATATTCTCGGATACTGCTGCTAACTTGCTTGTGTCTCCTTCCAAAGCACAGGACTCCCAGCTTTAATGGCTTTCCATGATTAGCCTTTATCATGGCAGCAGCAGCATCATATTGTTTTACTGGGACTCCATTCACTTCCAGCACATAGTCCCCAGTCTTGAGCCCAAGCTCAGCTGCAGGAGAATCAGGGAGACAATTCTCAATTTGCAAAGGGCTGTCACCATTTAGATTGAAACCAAATCTTCCATCTGCTGCTGGCAAGAGGTCTAGCTGCTCAATACGAGATACCACCCCTATACTAGGAGGAACAGTTTTACAATGTTTAGCTAGATTTACTAATGCGTCATAGTTCATAGATGACACATCCTGTCCCTCAATCTCCAGGATCTGGTCTCCAGGTTGCAAGCCAGCAACATGGGCACTGCTGCCCTCTTGAACAGAGATGATGTAACAGGGTCCATTCCCAAAGATCTGAAATCCAAACTCTTCTGGCCATCCTTCATTGTGACTTGGCATTGTGGCAACTGGAATGAGAAAAAATAAGAGGCAATTTGAGACACTCAAACAAATAACAATAAGAAATATATATGTGATATATGTGATGTGTGTGTGTGTGTGTGTATACTGTGTGTGTGTGTGTGTGTGTGTGTGTGTGTGTGTGTATAGAAATATAAGTAGTTCAAAAAGAGAGCAAAATGAAAGTAGTGTAGACGGGTCCATTGTCCATTCAGGAATCTGACAGCAGAGGGAAATATTGAGTGTGTGTCTTCAGGCTCCTGTACCTCTTCCTCGATGCTAGCAATGAGAAGAGGCATGTCCTAAGTGATAGAGGTGCTTAATTTTGAGGCATTGCCTTTTGAAGATGTCCTCATTCCTGGGAAGGCTAGTTCCTATGATGGAGATGACTGAGTTTACAACTTTCTGGAGCTTTTTCTGATTCTGTGTAGTGGCTCCTCCAAACCAGATGGTGATGCAACCAGTTTAACAGCTCATTCCACAGTATATCTGTAGAAATTTGCAAGAGTCTTTAGTGACATACCAACTCTCCTCAAACGCCAAATGAAATAAAGGCACTGTCATGCCATCTTTGTAATTGCATTAATATGTTGGGCCCAGAATAGAAGTTCAGAGATGTTGACACCCAGGAACTTTAAACTGTTCACCCTTCCCACTGCTGATTCCTTGATGAGAACTGGTGAGTGCTCCCTTGGCTTCTCCTTCCTGAAGTCCACAATCAATTCCTTGGTTTTATCGTCAATGAGTACATTTTTGTTGCTGGAACACCACTCAACCAACTGATTTACCTCACTCCTTTACCATCTGAAATTCTGCCAAAAATAGTTGTGGTGTAGATGGTGTTTGAGCTGTGCCTAGCCACACAATCATGGAGGCTGATCACGCATCCTTGAGGTGCACCAATGTTGATTATCAGCAAGTAGGAGATGTTATTTCCAATGTGCATTGACTGTGGGTCTCCTGATGAGGAAGTAAAGAATCCGATTGCACAGGGAGGTACAGAAGCCCAGATTTTGGAGTTTGTTGATTAGAACTGAGGGTTGAACACTGAACTGTAATCAATAAACTGCAGTCTGACTTAGGTATTGCTATTGTCCAGATGATCAAGGCCGCATGGAGTGCCAGTGAGATTGCATCTGCTACTTGCCTGGCCCATCTTTGCTCTCCTTTTTGAATATAAGTACCATATTTGCTGTCTTCTGGTCATCTGGAACATCAAGGATTAAGGATATGCTTTATTTTACATGTATTAGGAATTTGCTGTGGTGTGTTGGCGCAACATGCCACAAAAACAACAACATTCGACAATTACAAGAATAAAGAATTATATAAACTTAGAGGTTAAGTACAGACATGGAATAAAATGTGAAAAAATACATAAATACCATCATGTATTTACAATGTAAAAGGCATTATAAAAAGAGATTTAAAGTGCTTGCAGTGCAGTACAGTGACAGAGGTAATAGGGATAGGAAGACGGCTATCTATAATGGGGGAAGAAACTTTTAAAATGACATGAAGCTTTTGTTTTAATAGCACTGTAGCACTTTCTAGAAGGGAGTTTCTGGAAAAAGCAGCTTGCTAGGTGGGTAGTATCCCACTTCTTTGTCCTGAAAATATGCAAGTCCTGCAGCAGTGGTAGACAGCAGCCAATGAGCTTTGCAGCTGACCTGACAGGTCGGTGCAACACACACAAAATGCTGGAGGAACTCAGCAGGTCAGGCAGCATCTACGGAAATGACTAAACAGTTGACAGTTCAGGTCGAGACCCTTCATCAGAGCTGAAAAGGAAGGGGGAAGATGCCAGAATAAAAAGGTGGGGGGAGGGTTAGGGTTAGGGTCCTAGGGTCTTACCCATCTTTATACCTACTTAGATTACAGCACAGTGAAGCAGCTAGTAGAGCTGCTGCCTCACATCATCTAAGACCTGGGCTCAGTCCTGACCATGGGTATGACAGCAAAGTGGTTTGCTAAGGCCCTAACGGTGATTTTTAAAACAGGCTAGTGTCCTGATGCAATCACAACAACTTAGAGCTGAAATCCCTCAAAACAGTGGAGATGCATATCGACTTCAGGAAAAATGTACCTCTTCTCCACCCACTTGTATCAACAACTCTACAGTTTGCACTGTTTCAACATTTATGTTCCTGGGCACCATTATTTTGCAGCACCTCATCTGGGAGAACTATAAAGTATGAGAAATTCATTAACACAAAGGCTTGGCAGAGGATGGACTACTTGCAGCAATTAGTAACATTTTATTTACTCCAGAACATATTGATGCAATTCTATATCACCATGATAGAAAGCATCCTTACAACAACCATTACTGTCTGGTTTAATGCAGTATCCTCTCACAATATATGAAAGCTGCATCTCCCAAAAACATGTGGGTTGGGAAGTTAATTGCTCACTGTAAGCTGCCCTAATGTGTAGGTGAATGGTAGAATCTGGGGGAAGTTGATGAGAATAAAAATGGCATTATCATAGAATTATTGTAAATCAGTGGTTCATAGTCAAGGAGGACTAAACAGGTTTTACTCTGCCATATGAATCAATGATTCTAAGACCTCCAATACATACTCCTTTTAATGTTAACACGTTCTTGGACAATCCTTGTCTCCCCCCCATCCTGAAATTTGTAACTGTCGTGCAACATTTTTCTCAAAATGTTTTCATGAAATCTCTGCAGTATTTTCATGACTGTAAACTAATTCTGAACTCAAGATCAACTTTTTATTCACTTCATCTTAATATTAGTTTCAATGATTGCTTCACCTCAGGTATTGATCTCCCTGCTTTTAAATTTTGTCATTGTCTTTTTCATTGATAACCTTTATAAATTACCACCCCTTGTATTTTATTTTATTTAGGATACAACCACACCACCCAGCAACCCCTGATGTAGCCCTAGCCTGATCACAGGACAATTTATAATGACCAATTAACCAGTACATTTTTGGACTGTGGGAGGAAACCAGAGGACCTGGAGAAAAACCACGCATTCCATGGGGAGGACATACAAACTCCTTACAGATTATAACAGAATTGAACTTCAAACCCTGATACCCCAAACTATAACAGCATTGAACTAACCTCTACAGTAGCGATTTTACTACTTTCATATTTGGAGGTTGTTGCCTCCCAAATCCATGTCATCTTTCTTTCAGTTCTGCACTTGAATCCTTCCAGTTTGGTTTGCTCTTCTGTACCAAAGTAGCACTATTTAAACTACTGATTATGATCTTGATTGTGGTTTACATCCACCCTCATTTAAGTGTTCACATTCTTCCTACTCCATCTACAGTTTTCTGACCATCCCAATCTGCACCCTTGCCTCTCTTCCATTTTGCAGCATTGATGCTGCTCTTGCCTGAGTCTATTCTTAGTTATTGAATTATACCCACAGGAATGGTTTGTCATTCCATTCTCAATAGTTTGTCAGTGAGCATATTGTTGAGTGTCCAGTGTGCAGGAATGGAGTTTTTAATGTGTGCCATTACCAGCTTCATAATAATTGTCATCAGTGTGTTTAGTTTTGAAGGTCTAGAGTTCTTTAGGGATGATGGTGAGTGCTTTGAAGCATTTGGGGACAACAGCCTGAATGAGTAAAGTAATGTAATGAATAACCTCACGAGAAATGTGCAAGCAAAGACTAACTGAATCAAACTCAAAATCAATGCTTCCTTTGCTGTCTTAGGCAATCATTCTTAAGTATGGTGGCTCTTCATTAAAATAATATAAAATAACCCCATTGTTACTCTCTCTCCATTTCAGTGTTCGTTTTATTATTTTGGATAAAAAATCTGAAGAACTTAAGAGGATTTTATTTTATACACAGAAGGATGAAATGTGGCACCTGCTGAGCAATGGACTGGTTGAAATAAAGGGCATTGAAATGTTTAACAGATTTAACGTATGCAAGAGAGAAATGGGAAAAACAGGCAAAGGTGGATCAGGCTATGTGAATGTAAGGAGATTCATGTGGGATGTCTCCAGTGGTGTAGATCACTTGAGTCTGTTTCCATGTCATAATTTACTTGCAGTTCAATAATAAGGCCAAAAAATTAGACAACTTTGCAGTGTTTATTTCTGTGAAATGTGATGGACAGTAGACTATTCCAAGAATGAAATGCAAAAGTGATCATTTTCGGGTTACTTCTATCACTCTCAAAGTTCAGTTGGGCATTTCCTAATAATCTCACCCCTCACTCCCTTGCAATAACAAACCTCCACCTAATGGCATATCTTAATACCCTAAGCAATTTGGTCCTGACCCCCAAATTATTTCCTCAACATCACCCCCACGCAAACTCCCCAATGAAATCCACATCTCCGCCCTTGTAAATGTAAAAAAAAAGGTTAAAATACAAAGCACAAGTCAAGAGTGTGATGGAAAGAAAATAGAACATAAAATATTACAGCTGGCTCACGATGCTGTGTTAAGCTTCTGACCTAATCTAAGATCAACCTAACCTTTCTCTCCTACAAAGCTTTCCATTTTTCTATCATCCATGTGCCAATCTAATAGGCTCTTAAAAGTCCCTAAATATCTGCCTCTACCACCATCCCTGGTCATGCATTCCACGCACCCATCACTCTCTGTGTAAAAAACTAACCTCCGACATCCTTCCTATACTCTTCTCCAAATCACTTTAAAATTATGTCCTCTCATGTTAGCCATTTTTACCCTGGAGAAAGTCTCTGGCTGTCTACTCAACCTACAGTATGTCTCTTACAAATCTGTACAAGTCTATCAAGTCACTTCTCATCCTCTATCTCTTCAACAAGAAAAGCCCTAGCTCACTCAAACTATCCACTTAGAACATGCTTTCTAGTCCAGGCATCATCCTACACCCTATCTAAAGCTTCCACATCTTTCCTATAATGAGGCAACCAGGAATGAACACAATATTCCAAGAGTGGTCTAACCAGGGCTTTCTAGAGCTGCAACATTACCTCACAGCTCTTGAACTCAATCCCCTGACAAATGAAGGCCAACACGTCATACACCTTCTTAACAAATCTATCAACTTGCATGGCAACTTGACGGATCTATAGACATAGAACCCAAGATCACACTTATAAAAATCCTGCTGTTAATCCTGTATTCTGCCTTCAAGTTCAACCTTCCAGAGTGAATCACTTCACACTTTTCCAGGTTGAACTCCATCTGCCACTTCCCAGCCCAGCTCTGCATCTTGTCAATATCCCATTGTACCCTACAACAACATTCTATAGTTGTTGAGTAGCTCACTGAGCTGGCTTGTTAGCTTGCAGACATTTCATTATCCAGCAAGACAACATCAGTGCAACTTCAAAGTATCCACAACTCCACCAACTTACCTACAAGTCCTGAGGGTGCACCTGGATGACAAACTTAAGTGGAGCACCAACACAGAGGCTGTATGCAAGGAGGGCCAGAGTCGCCTCTACCTCCTGAGGAGACTGAGGTCCTTTGGAGTATGTAGGCCTCTCCTTCACATGTTCTACCAGTCTGTTGTCACCAGAACAATCTTCTATCCAGTGGTGTGCTGGGGCAATGGCATCAACGTGGGTGATGTCAACAGGCTCAATAAGCTGATTAGAAAGCCTGGCTCTATTATAGGAGTTAAACTGGACACACTGGAGGCTGTGGTAGAACAAAGGGCCCTACTGAAAATCCTGGCAATTCTGGATAATGTTTCTCACCCTCTGTATGCCACCTTGGCTGAACAGAGGAGCACTTTTAGTAATAGATTAAAACAACTGCACTGCCCCAAACAGTGCCATATAAGATCATTCTTACTCTTGGCCATTGTACTCTATAATGAGTCAACCTATAGCTAGGGAAGTGATGACTCCCTTCCTGTTAGACTATTTGTGGTAACTTATTTTTATTCTTTCTACTCTTCTAATATTTATATCTGTGTATTTGTAATGCTACTGTGACACTAATTTCTTTTGAGATCAACTCAATTATCGATCTACCTGTCATCTGCGAACTTACTAACCCAACTTTCCACTTCCTCATCCAAATCATTTATAAAAATCACAAAGAGCAAGGGTCCCAGAACAGATTCCTGTAGAACCCCACTGTCACCATCCCCCAGGCAGAAAATGCTCCATCTACGACCACTTTCTATGGACAAGTCAATGATGAATCCACCCAGCAAGCTTCCCCAGATCCCATACCTCCTGACTTTCTGATTAAGCCTGCCTTATCATGGTATAGGAAACCTTACCAAACACCTTACTAAAATCCATATACAGGTATACTGTTCTATCTTCATCAATGTGTTTTGTTACATCCTGAAATAAGTCAATCAGACTCGAGAGGCATAATCTTTGAACTTTACTGTGCTCACGGACTTTCTTCATCAAGTTACGGTATTGTGCACTGTTGTAACTATATGTATAATTATGTGGTTCTGTCAGTTTTTTCAGTCTTGGTTTGTCCTGTGCTTTTGTGATATCACACCGGAGGAAATAATGTATCATTTCTTAATGCATGCATTACTAAATGACAATAAAAGGGGACTACGTGTCCTCATAATCTAAGCTATCCCTCACAAAGCCATGCTGACTGTCCCAAATCAGGCCATGTTTCTCCAAAAGCTTGTAAATCCTGTCTCTAAGAATCTTCTCCATTAATTTACACATCACTAAAGTAAGACTCACAGGTCTATAACCCCCAGAGTATTCCTAGCTCCCTTTTTTGAACAACGTAATATTTTCCACCCTTCAATCATCTGATATTAATCCTAGGACCAGTGAGGATGCAAAGATCATTACCAAAGGTGCAGCAATCTCTTCCCTTGATTCCCAGGGTAACCTAGGGTATATCCCATGCTCCCTCGGGACTTGCATAGCCTAATGTATTTCAAAAGTTACGCACATCCTCTTTCTTAACATTGACAATAAGAAAGAGGATGTGCTGAAACACTCTTCACTTTCTTGGATGTGTGAACTTCTAGGAACACTTAAGAAACAACATCATCTAGGACCAAACTGTCACTTAACACACACCTCATCCAGCACCTGAAGCATCAACCACCTCCAGCATTGGCCCACCATCTATAAAATACATGGTGCAGCTTGGCAGCACCTCCCTAACCGACAACCTTGACCAGCTAAGTGAATGGGAACACCAGTAACTCCTCCAAGTCACACACTAACTTGACAACATTGCTGGAATACATTCACCAGAAAGACAGCAATAACTCAAAAGGGCTCTTGCTGCTATCTCAAGGACAGTTCAGCACGGCCAATAATTTTTGACTTTGTTAGCAATTCTTCCATCCTTTAAAAAAAAGTAGACAACCATTGGAATTACATGGTTATCACAGTAGGCTTTTGGCGCAGAGGTGTTTACAGGGACTGGTGGTGAGGTGACCATGGAGCAACCTGACAAAAAGGATGACAATTTTAAAATCAAGATGGTGCTTATTGTGAATAAGTATAGGTCAGTGAATAAAAGGGATATGGGGTTGAAAAAATCTTGGGACCAGGTAGCAAATGGAAAAAAAAGATTTTGAATGAGCTTACGTTAAAAAAAGGTGAAAGGTCAAGAATTTTTTGATGATTGATCTGTTTCTCTGTTACTAACAATTAATCAACATTTCTATCTAAAGCATAAAGTTACCTTTGATGAGTTATCTTTCTCTCTAAGAGGTTCTTTGAAATTTCACATAGATTATGGTTCTCCATAATCCACATATGACTGCAGAATATTTATAATGAGTAAGCCTTACTTTGCAAAATTCAAAGTGTACCTCAATCTAAGGGTACAATCACATGCATACTTAATATATTTAATGTTTGCATCAGTTATGATTTTAAAAAGCTGTAAGAGTTCTCATCTAGTTCTGTTGCACACCATTATCAAAGTTTCCCACAGGGAAAAGCTTTCAATATAAAGTGTGCAACAAAACCTACAAGAGATTTATTTGACATTATTGTGATAAGTTCATCACTACAGCTGAAATTATTCTACCGCCTTGTATCGTAATAAAATCAACACACATTCAACCGAGTTTAAAATGTATCTCAATCTAAACAATAAATATAAACTGGGAGCCCTCTCTTTTGATTACAAATTTCTAACTAATTATCCCTTAATCAGCAGCATCTTTGATAGTTTTATATGAATCATTATTGCTAGATCATTGCAATTTCTATCAAAAACATTTATATTAATTTCCCAGCAGAAGACAGTAAAATTAAAATAATGTGATAGTATTGTGAACCCAAATAAATCTTATAATTATATAGTCTGTATTTAAGCAGAAATAAACTTGATTGTCTTTATAATCATTAACTGGCATTTGAATTATTATCCAAACAGATCTGAGATTTTCCCAACAACTGGTTTCCATGGCAACATTCAATGCACTTCACATGACTAAACTCACAAAACTAAGATTCAGATTTAACATTGATTGATCAGTCTCGCACTATCTCTGGTTGCAGTCTGATGAAGCAATCCCACTTGCAAGTGAAACTGACAGACTGAAACCCAACTTGCAGGCAAATCACAAACCCATAGCCTACCCGCTAGGGCAGGGGTATCCCAACCTAGAGTCCACGGACCCCTTGGATAATGGTAAGGGTCTATGGCATAAAAAAGGTTTTTGAACCCTTGCCCTAGGAGTTCAATACTTTGGAAAATTTTCAGTATTTTCTAAATGAAATATATACTCTGATTACTGTTTATTGATTACATTTCATATTTTCATGCCAAGCCTTATATTATTTGTTGAAGTCAAAGAGTTTGCACCAAACAAGGATTTATTGCCATAAGGCATGCTGCCATGGAAATATATATCATCATATTTTAGAGTTGTTGGTGAAACAGTTCACATGAGTGAGACACTTACATAAATCTTCTGGTGAAGACGGCAAGTCACTTGGGTCCTGATTCAAGCCATGTCTGGACTTTCGACTTCTCAGTAGCCTCTTCATCCGGCTCACAATACTTTCCCTCTTAGCCATGGTCACATATGCTCAAGTATGCTCAAGTTAGTTAATAGGTAAAATAAAAGTACTGTATTTAAATTCATCCCAACTGCTTTAAAAATGTTTTACAATATTATTTTTCAAAGCAGAGAACCTGCTTATCAGACTGAAATACTGACACCACCACCATCCTGCTCATGCAGTTGGTTCTCTTTTGTATCCGGCTCACACATTTCTCTCTTACTAAAACGCTGATGCGCAGGTGAAAGTCCTGCCTCTTGCAGAATGAGAACGTTTCCATTTCAATTCACTCCCGATGCAAGGGGAGCTGTTCAGTGCTCAGCAAACACAGACATGCATTAAGAGAAGGAACACCAATCATTCTGCTCTTAATTACAACTTTAGCAGAAGCAACTGGGGATGCTTAAATGATCAAATAGAATTATAAAATGGATGATTCTAAACTGGATTATAAAAAAAGAACATTGTGTCTAAAGTAGGGAAGTGTATCAGTATATTGTGACAGAAATTAAATCTCAGATGATCTATTATAAGAAATGGCCCACAATATTCCCCAAATCCAGAGTGATTCCTTCAGACTATGGAATCTATTAGTTTATCCAATCTATCCTACCAGCATCTTAAGTTGTACTTGTAAATGCCGTGAGAATTCTTCCTTTGAGATCACAATGTCAGATATCAAATATATTTAATCATAGCGCCTGTGATCACTGTGAAAGGTATTCTATTCTTCTTAATTGATGTGTTTGTAGCCTTCAAAATGGTTGGCTACTCTGAGCTAACTCGTATCAGCTGTGACATTTCTTCCCATCAATCTATCTTTGGCAGCTATATTCTAATAAACTCATCATCTTCATTCATATATACATCTCTTGACTTTTTATTGAATCAAATTTAAATTGTCAGACAGCTTTCCTTTGACAATTCTTTTGGTATTTTGTCCTAACAACTCCTTATATGGCTTCGTTTTAATTGCTATTTGACAGTGCTCCTGTGAAGTGAAATAAAACTGTTTTCCTATGCCAAAAGCTCCATATAAATGCTTATATAACACAGAACATAACAGTACAATACAGCCCTTCAGCCCATGATGTTATATCAAATTTTTAATCACTCTAAGTTCAATCTAACCCTTCCCTCCTACACAGCATTCAATTTTTCAATCATCAACGTGCCTATCTAAGAGTTTATTAAATGCCCCTAATGTATCTGCCAATGCCACCACCACAGGCAGGATGTTCCTCACACTCACCACTCTTTGTGTAAAGAGCTTACCTCTGACATACCCCTATACTTTCCTTCAATAACCTTGAAATTATGCCCCCTTATATTAGCCATTTTTGCCCTGGGGAGAAGTCTCTGGTTATCCACTCAATCTATGCCTCTCATCACCTTGTACAACTCTGTCAAATCACTTCTCATCCACCTTCTCTCCAAAGAGAAAATCCAAGCTCACCTAACCTTTCCTCATAGGATATGCTCTCTAATCCAGGCAGCATTCTGGTAAATCTCCTCTGTATCTTCTCTAAGGCTACCACGTACTTTGCATAATGAGGTGACCAGAACTGAACACAATCTTCCAAATGCAGCTTTATAGAGTTGCTACATTCCCTCACGGCTTTTGAACTCAACCCCCTCCAAATGAGGAAGGCCAACACACCATACATCTTCAGCCTTATCAACTTGTGTGGCAACTTTGAGGGATCTATGTACATGAACCCAAAAATCTCTGTGTTTTTCCCACTGCCAAGAATTCTGCCAAAAATCCTGCATTATGTCTTCAAATTTGATGTTGTAAAGTGAATCACTTCAGACTTTATTTTATTTTTATTTATTTATTTAAGATACAGAGTGGACTAAGCCCTTCCAGCCCTTTGAGCCGCATTACCCAGTAACCCCCAATTTAACCCTAGCCTAATCACAGGAAAATTTACAATGACCAATTAATCTACTAACCAGTATATCATTGGACTGTGGGAGGAAACCGGAGCATCTGGAGAAAAGCCACACATTCCACGGAAAGGATGTACAGGCTCCTTATAGATAATGTCAGAATTGAACTCTGAACTGCTATGCCCCATGCTCTAGTAGTGTCCTGTCAATGTCCGTTGTAACCTACAGCAACCATCTACACCATCCACAACACCACCAACCTTCATGTCATCTACAAACTTACTAACCCACCCTTCCACTTCCTCATCCAAGTCATTTATAAAATCACAAAAAGCAGGGGTCCCAGAACACCACTGGTCATCAATCTCCAGGCCGATTATGCTCCATCTACAACCATCCTCTGCTTTCTATGAGCAAGCTAATTCTGAATCCACACAGCCAAGTTTCCCTTGATCTTATGTAGATGCCTAATATTTATAGTTTTGACCATTCTAATGCTCCCCTGAACAGTTTTGCCTCTTCCACCTTCTGTAATTTTCAATTCCTCTTGAAGTCTATCAGCCATATCCAAACTCACACTGCCCCATTAGTACTCATTGACCTACAAGGACTTTATCAATGAAGAGGAACTAAAGGGACCAATTAAAGATGAGTGATGGGTAAAGAGGAAAGATTTAAGAAAGGGAATGCCAGAATTTATGGATGATACAGCTGAAAACATGGCCATCAATGATGGAACAAAGGAAACTGGGAGTGCACTGGAGGTATGAATCTAAGGAGTACAGGAAAGATTCTAACACAAGACGAGTAATTCAAAAAATCAGCTAGTTGAGTGTTCACACCCCAACTACCAAGTCCTCACATCAAGTCATTCGAAACATGCAAAACTAGGTCTGCCAAGGATACAAGTATTACATAAGAATTATTGATCTGTGCTTAGTTGATGGATAAAAGTAGCTTTGACTTATTTTCAGTGTTTAGCACAACAGAAACAAATCAGTCAACACACATCAAAGTTGCTGGTGAACGCAGCAGGCCAGGCAGCATCTCTAGGAAGAGGTACAGTCAACGCTTCAGGCTGAGACCCTGAAGGGTCAAATCCTCGATTTCCAAAAGTTATCCAAAGAGAAAAGGTGAAGATGAGAAAGAGACTGTACACAGTGACAGGAAGAAACAGTCAAAAGGGGAAGGAAGAAGGGCAAATAAAGATAAGCATGATAGTTATGAAAGGAGACACAAAGAGCAATATATTATGACTAATGTAAACAAAGCTGCCAAAATCTACTAACTATATCTTCCTCTTTGTTACCAACAAATGAGACCAGAAGGCAGATACAAGGAAAGCAGTACAAACAAAATGGCATCAAGAAAAAAACATTGCTTAGAATTTCATTCCCATAGTTTTATGTACAAACGTACATTGTAATTAGACTAAAATACACTTTATTGAATCTAAAGCAGTGAATCTTGGAGCCAGAGTATGACACACTGACTCAGCTATGTACAGCATTGAGAAGACTTTCCAGTCACTTGTCCTTTGGCTAATCACTTAGCTATATCATAGGAGATTCACATCTACACCATTGGTGAAAAGCAGTTTGGTTAAAGTATTATTTGGCATAGTGAGTCATGAGATCTGTTATTATTTTATAACAAAGCATCAAATAGCATTTAATATGCCATCAATCATTGCTTTACAAAGAATAGAAGGGAAATTCATTAATCTGACCTTGGATCACCTAGATCCAATAATGCATGTAAAATCTCAACTGGAGACAAGAAAGTGTACAAGAGTGAGATAGAATGGGTGGTTGAGTGATGTTACCACAATGACCTCACACTCAATGTCAGCAAGACCAAGAAATTGATTGTGGACTTCAGGGAGGGGAAGTCAGTAGAATGCTCAACCTGAGTAGTTTTAAATTTACAGGTGTCAACATCTCAGAGGATCTATCCTACACCCTACGTATTGATGAAAACATGAAGTGGACACATCAGTGGCTCTACTTTATTAGAGCTTCAGGAGATTTGGTATGTCACCAAAGACTCTTGTAAATTTCTATACATGTACAGTATGCTGGACAACATTCTGACTGGTTGCATCAGCCTGGTATAGAGGCTCCAATACACGATCACAAGAGCCTGAACAGGGTTGTACACATAGTCAGCTCCACTATTGAGGACATCTTCAAGAGGTGGTGGCGTAATAAGGCAGTGTCCATCATTAAGGAACCTCACCACCAGGAACATGTGCTCTTCTTGTTGCAACCAACAGTGAAGAGGTACAAGAACCTGAAGACCCACGTTCAATGATTCAGAAAGAGTTTCTTCCTCTCTACCATCAGATTTATGAACATCTGTAAATCCAAGATTATTCTTTTTCTAGGCACTATTTATTTATTTATTTTGTAATTTGTTATCATTTTATATCTTTGCACTGCATTACTGCCACAAAACAATAAATTTTATGTCCTATAAGACAGTGATAATAAACCTAATCCTCTTTCTAGAACAAGTATGTCAGTCCACATCTGAGAAGTAGCATAACTGACCTTCTATTTAGATTAAGATTGAAAAAATAACCTTATGTACAGATAAATTTAATGTTTTCATTTTATTTAAAAATCACTTTAACAGATTTGAACATGCAGACATTGAGAAAAATAATACCCATTAATTTAGAAATCTTATTATCTAGGTACTTTTCAAGTATTTTTTCATTCATTTCTACCAGTTTGGTTCAGCTGCTACTTTGAATTACACTGCAGTAGTATACGAAAATCAGCCTCCCATATAACATTGGTGGTTACCTCCACAGATGTTTCATACAAATCTGGTCCAGTAATATACTTAATGTGAAGGAAAATGCAGCCTACCATCTTCCAGTTATTGACTTAATAATTTGCAAAAATATAGGTAAAAGATGAGACAGTGGGGTCAACTGGATTGCACACAGCTAGGCTACACTTGACATTTCAAACCCCATGTAACTGGGGCTCCAAAGTGAATGAATGTGTTGCAATTTTTCAAGGTGGTTTTGACAACTACCTTGAATTTTTTCTATTGGTAATCTCATCCCATCACAAAGCTCAGAAAAGAACTGGTGAATTGGTAAATTTGTTTATTATTGTCACATGTACAGTGAAGCATAAACACAAAAGATTGTGCAGATGCTGTAAATCCTGAGTAACATAAAAAATGTTGTAGAAACTCAGCAGTTAGGCAGCAGGTATGGAGGGAAATGAACAGTCAGTGTTTCAGTCTGAATCCCTTCATCAGGACTGGGAAGTAACGGAGCAGAAGCCAGAATAAGAAGGTGGGAGGAAGGGAAAAACTTGATTTGCATCCTGTCCATACAGATCATTGGATCACATCAGTCCATTGAGAGAGTAAAAGGGAAAACAAGCATAGAACGCAGAATGATTATTACAGTGACAGAGAAAGTACAGTGCAAGCAGATAATAAGGTGCAAGGCCATAACAAAGTACATTGTGAGGTAAAGAGTCAATCTCATTGTACTAGAAAACCATTCAATAGTCTTCTAGCAATTGGAAAGAATATTCTTGAACCTAGTGGTACACGGTTTAAAGTTTTTTTTAATCTTCTGACTGATAGGAGGGGAGAGAAGAGAACATGTCCAGACTCAACGGAGTCCTTCATTACATTGGCTGCCCAGGAATGTCTTTTTCATGTAGTGTCAGGGATGTGACCTGTCCAACAAAGCTAACTAAGTGTAATTGGGGTCTCAGTGCTTAGGACACCAATATCACAGACACATAACACTAGCGTCCGGATGTTAAAGAGCAGCAATCCATTGATTCCATGTGAATCATCAGAATCAGGTTTAATATCATAGCATATATAATTAAATTTGTTGTTTTGCAGCAGCAGAACATTGCAATGCATAATATGAAACTTAAAATTACAGTAAGAAATATAAAAATTAAATAAGTAGTCCTCAGGTTCCTGTATCTCTTCCTTAACGGTAGTAATGAGAAGAGGGCATCATCTGGATGATGGGGTCCTTAATGATGGATTCCGCTTTTTTGAGGAATCACCTTTTGAAGATGTCCTAGACGTTGGGGAGGTTAGACCACCCATGATGGAGCTAACTGAGTTCACAACCTTCTGCAGATTTTTCTGATCCTATGCAGGTGGTCCTTTCATACCAGGATGCTCTTCACGATACATCTGTAGAAATTTGCAAGAACCTTTAGAGATATACCAAGTCTCATCAAACTCTGAATGAAATATAGACACTGTGGAGGGGATTTAACTTGCACTTTGATTGTCATCTAGCTGAAAAAGACAAAAATCTTAACTACTATTCCTGAAACCCCTCCTATGGCCTCTCTTCTTACAACTTCAATATTTTCTGTTATTACTTGCTTTGAATCTGAGTATAATCAGAATGGCCTGCAGTTAATGCCCAGGCCTAGTCAATGATTATTACAGTAATATAGCTCTATCAGTGGAATATGTAACTTGGTAGAGGTGCACTTGCATGGACTGAACGTTTATGCATATAGAGGGGATGTCCATCCTGCCCACCTGACCTGAATGTTATTGAATTTCCAAAATGCTAATGCAGTTGCATGTATTCAAACAGGCATAATAAATACCAACGGCAGCTTTTGATTCAAACCCATAAAAGAGAATATATTTGTCCAGGCAGCTCAGTCACACAAATGGTGCATAACAATAAAAAGAAGACAACATAAAAATTGAAGGTAACATCACCAAAATATACCATAAAGTATGTATTCTGTTACGTAACAACAAGGTTATTAGGTGGAAGCTGGTAATGCAAAAATTATTTCATGTGCAACAATATCAATATACTTTTATTTCCAATTAGGTGTGAAGACTGAGGAAAAGAATTTATTGCTGGAGATTTTTACTATAGTTTATGAATGTAGTTTTCACCCACCAAGAGTTCTAAGGCAGAATTGGGTGTAGACTTACTGAAAGTGTAGTAGACTTCCAGTTTGCTTGTACAGAGAGGCAATTGTAGCCAAATTCTGTCACCCTCAAATATTACATTTATTGCTATTTTCAAATGATACAATCATGCCAAGAAGATTAAATATTATTTACAATAATATTCAAAAATTGAATTGTGCTAAGCCCACTGCAATAGAAACTTTTCTGAGCTAAAAGTATGGAACAAGGTACCTTTAAACAAGGGATGTGCACCTAAGTCTATCAAAGGCTTAGGGTAAAATACTTAGAGTACTTCTGTACATATTAGAAGTGCAACCTACATGCTTAGAACACATAATAAAAGCCAATGTGTAAACTGTGCTGAGTGACTTCCCACCACAGCTAATGCTCTTAAAACAACTTGAAACGTTGCTTCAATGAATGAGTCTGCATTGGGAAAATTAGATCTATGAGTGAATAATGATTGAAACATAACAAATAGGATTGGGGTTGATCTGCTCTGACATTCATCAAGCTCCTGGCAATCTTCTGCCCCAAAGCTATATTCCCAACTCTCTTTGATTCCCTTATTATCCAGAAAACTATCAATCTGCTTTGAATTAGATCACGACAGAGACTCTACAGGCCTCCAGGATAGAGACTTCCAAAGATTCATCTGTACCTGAATTTAAAAAGCTTCAATTTTCTCAGTCCTAATAAGTCTATCCCTTTTTCTAGATCCTTGGTTCTAGACCAGACAGAGGAAGTGTCCATTCTGTACCCAGCTCTTGTTAAGCCTGCAAAAAATTGTAAGTTTCAATGAGATCGCCTCTCATTCTTATAAACCCTAGAAAATGTAGTAGATTTAGATAACTCATTGTCTCCTCATTCAGATTTACCTGGTCCTTTTGAACATTGACATTACCCATGCGCTTTCTATTTAACAAAAGCTTTGATTTCGTTTATGCATTAAAATGAACAGTTTCACATTTTTCTATGTTAACATTGGTTAATTTAAATCTCCTTTAAGCTCTTTTCTTAACATCCTCTTCATTACTCCCAATCACTCCTAGATATCTGAGGTCCAAGTACCAATCCTTATGGTAAATCAGTCATAGAGTTAGAGAGTTATACAGCATAGAACAGGTCTTTCAATCCACCATGCCTATGCTGACCATCATGCCTATCTATACTAATTCCATTCACCTACATTAATTCTATATTCCTCCCTACACCTTTCTCAAATAAGTACCATCATAAGTACCCAATAAATATTCAGTGCCTTCTGAACTTATTCCCATTTTTAGGAAATTAATGTCCCTCTGTTCAACATTCCCAGAGCCAGGTGTATGTCTTGCCCTTGTTTAGCTTCCCAAATTGTACCAAGTTATGCTGGTCTAAGTTAAATTCCATCTGCCATTCCCTTGCCCACTTTCCCAGCTGATCTATATCCTGTTGTAACCTTAGACAACCTTCTTCACTATCCAATATACTACCAACTGATGTCATCTGCAAACATACTAGCCATGCTACCTACATTCTCATCCAATATTTGCCACGGCCTTCTAACCTGAGAAGAATTTGTTAAATCCAACTCATTGCTTTTTATCCAATAACCATTTCTCAACCTATTCCAGCATTTTACACACAACTTCAATGGCTTCCTCAAAATATAAACTGCTGGATAAACTCAGTGGGGCATGCACATCTGTGGAGACAAAAAGAATGACCAATATTTCATGTCAAGACCCTGACATCAGGGCCAAGAGTACAGAGGGAAGATAGCCAGCATAAAGAGGTGAGATGGAGAAAATAAAATAAGAAAAGAAGAAAAAGAAAGAAAAAATAGGCAGATGGAATCAGGCGAGTGGGAGGGCATGGGGAACGGTGAAGATAAAGGCTAGTAGATGATAGGTGAAACCAGATAAGGGAGAGGATGAAGTAAGACAGGGCGAGAATGGAAAAGGTGAACAAAGACAGAGAAACCTTTATCCTCTGGTTCATTTTGGAACAAAGACACAAGTTCCCCTCCACCAACATTCTTATCAACAGGCAGAATATTGTTTTTGATTCTTTCCACTTTCTACAAATAAGATGTAGGCATGGACTCTCTCATGGGCCCCACCTTATTACTGTCTTTTTATTGGCTATGTGGGACAGTCTTTGTTCTAAATTTACTCCTGCACTCCTCCCCATGTCATGGTCCGGTCCATGAAGTCCGTATTCCGGTTCACAGTCCAGTCCATCAACCCTTGCTCCAGGTTTTCCTGTTTACCCTGTTTCTGTTCTTGTTGAGCTCTAATTGAGCCAGCTGATGCTCGCTGGGGCTGGCTGCATAAATACCTTCAGAGAGTAGGGCATGGCTGCTGGATTGTTCTTGTCCTGACTCTTTGTATCCCTTCCTCTGCCTTCTGTTTCCTCGCCTGAAGCCTTGCTGGTAACTCTCGCCTCACCTGAAGTTCTCGTTTCGCCTTGCAATGTCTGAAGCCCTGCCTTGTCTTGCCGGTAACTCTCACCTCGCCTGAAGTTCTGTCTTGCCTTGCATTGCCTGAAGCCTTGCCTTGTCTTGCTGTCTTGTCCTGGAGCCACCCCGTACCTAGCTCCCTTCCTGTCTCTTGCCGCCATCGGATAAGCCAGGCTGTCTTGCCGTTACCTGCAGTTGGTTCTGTCCCTTCCTGTCCCTTGCCTCTGTTGGGTGGTGATCTGCGCCCTGCCCAGGAGGAGCCTCCAGCCTCCTGCCTACCCTCTAGCCTGAAGACTCCAGCCTCCTGCCTCCCGCCAAGCCTCGCCTCAAGTCTCTAGCCTCTAGCCTGAAGACTCCTGCCTCCTGCCAAGCCTTGCCTCAAGTCTCTAGCCTCTAGCCTCAAGCCTGAAGACTCCAGCCGCCTGCCAAGCCTCACCTCTAGTCTCTAGCCTCAAGCCTGAAGACTCCAGCCTTGTCCTGCCTGCCAGCCAAGCCTCTTCCTTGCCTAGTTCTAGGGTCCAAGCCAGAGGCAAGACCCAGGTACTGGATCCTTGTCCAGTCTCTGGCTCGGAGTCCAAGCCCAGGCTCCTAGCTCTCTTGTCCAGTCCTGTTCCAGGTTCCTGGTTTTCCGGTCCATGTCCTTGCCATCGCCCTATATCCTAGTCCTGTCCCTAGTACTTCAGTGTCTGTGTCTTGCACTTGGGTCTGTTCCCAGCCACTGCCATATGACACCCCAACTCCATCTCCAATGTACTGAGTCTGCACTCACGTGGAACTAGTCAATTTTATCATCATTGCCACCACTTTCCATTCTGCCTAAAATTCAGCAGACTACATTTGACACTTCTTGTCCTTTTCTGGATCGCTCTATCTCTCAGGAAATAAACAATCAGATTAAAAACAAGCAATTTGCTTCCCCAGAGGACTATAATTTGCCAAAGCTTACTATATTAGGGTAATTGTCTGTTAAAATTCCACTGTGTAGCACATACAAATATTCTACTACAAGACAAAATTTAAAGGCCACAAACTCTCACCACAATGATATCTAACTAAATGTGGCTACTGAGTATATGTTCGTGATCTTCTGCCT
Source organism: Mobula birostris (assembly GCF_030028105.1). Classification (NCBI taxonomy): domain Eukaryota; kingdom Metazoa; phylum Chordata; class Chondrichthyes; order Myliobatiformes; family Myliobatidae; genus Mobula; species Mobula birostris. Next base: position 85,875,036 of record NC_092378.1, read on the forward strand.
CTGTAATCCATCCACTTCAAAGTTTGACGTGTTGTGCGTACAGAGATGCTCTGAACAGATTCTCTACACTGTTGTAACATGTGGTTATTTGAGTTTCTGGCGCCTTCCTGTCAGCTTGAACCAGTCTGCCATTCTCCACTGACCTCTCTCATTAACAAAGCATTTTCACCCACTGAACTGCCACCACAAGTTGTTTTTTTTTTAGTTTTTTTGCACCATTCTCTGTAAACATGAGACAATTGTGCATGAAAATCCCAGATCTGTAGTTGCTGAGATACTTAAACCATCTCATCTGGCACCAACAATCACACCATGGTCAGAATCACTTAGATCACATTTCTTCCCTGTTCTGATGTTTGGTCTGAACAACAACTGAACCTCTTGACCATGTCTGCAAGTTTTTATGCATTGAGTTGTCATGTGATTAGATTAGTTATTTGTATTAATGAGCAGGTCTACTGAGTGCAAGTATTATATACTTCCTTATAAAGTAAATGGAGACAAGGTGACCTGCTGCACCAGCTCTCAGAGCAATGCCATCAAAACCTGGATTGCCTGGAGCTCCAGGCAATGAGCTGTTCACCAATTTAGATGCTTTGCTGGCCAACAAGTTAGAAATGTTATTCCTTGCACTGTAAGATAAAGATATCTGTTTTAACTTGGAAATAAATTCAAATAAAAATGAATAAGCGCTCGAAGTTCCATCATTTATAGGATGATTTAGAAAAATGTAAAAGTCCAAGCAATTAATAGGAATCATAGAGTGGAGCACTGAACTTCCCAATAGGCCCTGAGCTTTGGAGTACTACAAAGCAGAGTAATATGCCCCTGCATAGATGGACAGTGAACCTACCAGAGCTCTGTATGTACATCCAAATATGGGTACATCTAACAATTTGGAACCCTGAAATCATTAGTCATCAACTTACACCTGACATTCATGAATGTCTTCTCCCATGCATCATGCTTGCAGTGCGACCAGCTGGAAAACGGATTGCAAAGATGGACCTTAATGCAAACAAGTGTGAGGTGTCGCACTTTGGGAGGGCAAATCAGTGTAGGACTCACACAGTGAATGGTAAAGCACTGACAAGTGCAGTAGAACAGAGGAATCTGACAACATAGAAACATGAACATGGCATCACGGGTAGATAAGAGTTGCAAGGAGAATTCTTGGCACATTGGCCTTTATAAATCAAAGTATTTGTTAGAGGAGTTGTGATTTTATGTTGAAGTTGTATAAGACATTGGGGAGGCCTGATTTGGAGATCTGGTCACCAAACTATAATAAAGATATCAATAATATTGAAAGAACACAGGGGAAATTTACAAGGATATTGCTGGGGCTTGAGGAACTGAATTATGGGGAAAGGTTAAAAAGGTTAGGACTTTATTCCCTGGAGCACAGGAGAATGAGGGGAGATTTGATAGAGGTATACAAAGTTATGAGGAATATAGATAAATGTAAGCAGGCTTTTTCCACTGAGGTGGGTGAAACTAGAAATGACCCACCCATCTTCCCCGTCCGGGAACTCCGGGAATGAAAGGGTTATCATATGAGGAACATATAATGGGTCTGTACTCATTGGAATTTACAAGGACAAGGGTGAATCTCATTAAAACCTTTCAAATGTTGAAAGGCCTAGACACAGTAGATATGGAAAGGATGTTTCCCATGGTGCGGAGTCTAGAACAAGATGGCACAACCTCAGGATAGAGAGGCATCCATTTAAAACAGAGATGCAGAGAAATTTCTTTAGCCAGAGGGCGGTGAATTTGTGGAATTTGTTACCACAGGCAGCTATGGAGGCCAGGTACATTTAACGCAGAGATTTATAGGTTCTTGATCGGCCACAGCATCACAGGTTAAGGGGAGAAGGCCGGGAAGTGGGGCTGAGGAGGGGAAAAGACAGATCAGCCATGATTGAATGGCAGAGCAGACTCAACGAGCCAAGTAGCCTAATTCTGCTCCAATGTCTTATGGCCTCAGCTGGTTTCACTTATCACCTGCCAACTTGCACTACTTCCCCTCCTCCACCACCTTACTCTGGCTACTTTCCCCCTTCCTTTCCAATTCTGACGAAGTGTCTCGGCCCGAAACGTCAACTGTTTGTTCCCATCCGTAGATGATGCTCCATCTGCTGAGTTCCTCCACCATTTTATGTGATACACTCTTTGTTGCCGTGGTTCAGAAAGGGAAATTGCTGTGGGTAACAGAATTTATAGTGGGAGGTAGGATTGGTGGGTGAGGTTTAAGCCTGATGATCTCAAGATAGCATTATTAGGTAGGGAAACTGAGACAGCTGGTTGGAACACAGGATTGTTAGAACTTCTTTTGAGGTTATGGACAAGAGATAAAATTGGCAGGTATCACTGTTTAAAAATAATGGGTCACCTTTTTAAGATGACAAGGAGGTGATTTTTTTTTAAAGATCACCTTTGAAACTTCTTTCCTCAAAGCAGAGATTTCAAATATTTTTAAGGCAAAGGTAATTAGATTTTTAATGAGAAGCAATCAGATAGACAGGAATGCAGTGTTACACTCAGATCAGTCATGATCTTTACAAACAAGAGAAAATCTGCAGATGCTAGAAATCCGAGCAACACACACAAAATGCTGGAGGAACTCAGTAGGCCAGGCAGCATCTAGGGAAAAAAGTACAGTTGACAGTTCAGGCCAAAACACTTTGGCAGGACTGGAGAAATAAAAGCAAGGAGTAGATTTGAAAGGTGTGGGGAGGGGAGAGAGAAACGCTAAGTGATGGGTGAAACTTGGAGGGGAAAGGATGAAGCAAAGAGCTAGGAAGTTGATTGGTGAAGAGGGGGTGGTGGCCACCCATTTTACTTCCACTCCCCATTCCTATTCTGATTATATCCATCCATGGCCTCCTCCACTGTCAGGATAAGGCCACACTTAGGTTGGAGGAACAACACATTATATTCTGTTTGGGCAAACAACAGGAATTCTGCAGATGCTGGAAATTCAAGCAACATACATCAAAGTTGCTGGTGAACGCAGCAGGCCAAGCAGCATCTGTAGGAAGAGGTGCAGTCGACGTTTCAGGCCGAGACCCTTCGTCAGGACTAACAAAGGGTCTCGGCCTGAAACGTCGACTGCACCTCTTCCTACAGATGCTGCTTGGCCTGCTGCGTTCACCAGCAACTTTGATGTATGTTGCTTGATATTCTGTTTGGGTACCCTCCAACCAGATGGCATGAATATCGATTTCTCAAACTTCCAGTAATGCCTCCACCCAGCTCCCAACCCCCACCCCCACCCTCACCATTTCCCATCCGCTCTCCCTCTCTCATGTTATTTCCTTATCCGCCCATCACCTCCCTCTGGTGCTCCTCCCCATGCCCCCTCTTTCATCTTTCTTCTATGGCCTTCTGTCTCTCACCAATCAACTTCCTAACTCATTGCTTCATCCCTCCCCCCCAAGCTTCACTTATCGCCTGGCATTTCTCACTCCCCTCCCCCACCTTTCAAATCTACTCCTCAGCTTTTTTTCTCCAGTCCTGCCAAAAGGTTTTGGCCCAGAACGTCGACTGTACTTATTTCCATAGATGCTAACTGGCCTGCAGAGTTCCTCCAGCACTTTGTGTGTGTTGCTCAGTCTTGATCTTATTGAAGTGGGAGCAGGTCTGAGGGGCTGAGTGACCTTTGTATGCTGATGATTTCTATGCTTATGTTTTCGTAGTTAAACCACATAGTCACAAAGTAGCTGTTAGGGAATTCTCTTGAATATCATTCTGTTTTTCAAGTTTCCATAGGATTAAAGTCATATTTCGTACAATTGAGCACATGGATCTTGAAGGACAAGTAGAATCTATATAATATAGAAGAGTGTAGAGCAGGAACAGACCCTTTGGCCCACAACGTTGAGTCAAACTAATTAAACTAGTACTTAAGTGCCTAACACAACTAATCCTTTCTGCCTGCACAATGTCCATTTCCTTCTATTCTCTGCATATTTATTTGCCTATCGAATAGCCTTTTAAACCTCTTAACAGCATGTGCTTCCATTACCTCTCCTGGTAGCACATTCCAGGTATCCACCACTCCCTATGCTAAAATAAAATTGCCCTGCACTTCTCCTCTGAACTTACCCACTGTCTTCTTAAGGCCTTGTTTTGATCTTGGTTATGTTCTTGTTAGACTTCCTTTGGTTGGAGCCATAGGTCAAATGGATGGAGGAGAGATATCTTATGGTCTTATTGTCTTATGGTCTTATGATATGCAACAGCACAAGCAGCCAGGATGCCCCAGCCAATTAGTTTCAGTGCAGCTTAATGCAACGTCCATTTCGATGACATAAATTTGAGCGTGGCTGGTCCATCTAACACACAGTACTTGGCTACGGAATCAATAGGAACCACAATGATGTTGACGTCTATTTTCAATGCAACAATGCAACATTGCAACAATGCAACATTGACGTCTATTTTCTTCAGCACTTTATGGATCTGTTTAGCCCTTGTTTCTGATTTAGCAATTACCTTCTTGAGGTGATCATGGAAAATTGACGTGTAGTACAACCACACTCCAAGATAAACTTGACATTGTTTCATAATTTCAAATTGTTATACAGCAATATGAATATGCTAAAATCTAGTACAACATGAAGCAAGAAAATTACAAGAAAGAAAGGATTGTCAATGGGATGAATGAAACTGAATGGGAAAGAGCAAGGAGACTTGTGTGGATTGTAAAGCGCGCAGTTACAGTAACTATTAAGTAATGTTCATATTGCAAGAAGCTCTATACATGGACAGGAGAACCTGAACGGCTGATTGTAGATTAGAAGAAGGATAATCTGGGATCTTATGTCAGAGGGAGTATTTGCTGCTACATGTGAAGGACCAGAAGTACTTTTGATTTACTGATCATTTAACTCTTGCTTTTGATGTAAACATTGCTTTTTACTGGTACTCAGTTTTTTGCAGTGGCCCTGACATTTGTGAAGACTGAGAGACAGGACTGTGGGTTAGGATTTGAAAAAAGTCTTCATTTTGAACTTAGATGGATCAGGGACATAAATTTTTAAATTATTGGGACAGCTAGTATTAACTTGCCTTCTTTAATTTTGAAGGTGGGACATTAAGAATTCATTTAATTAGGATATTTAATATATTAAAATACTAATATGCTAAACTTGATAAGATACAGTACTGTACAAAAGTCTTAGGCACATATATATAGCTAGGGAACCTAAGACTATTGCATAGTACTGTATAGTTTTACGTATTGCACTGTCATAGGCCAAATCAAACGTGGTGATGAATCAGCCTTTAGGAGGGAGATTGGAAATCTGGCTGAGTGGTGCCATAACAACATCATCTTACTCAATGTCAGGAAGACTAAGCAGCTGATTATTGACTTCAGGAGAAGGAAACCAGAGGTCCATGAGCCAGTCCTCATCAAAGGATCAGAGGTGGAGAGGGTCAGCAACTTTAAGTTCCTCTGTGTTATTATTTCAGAGTGCCTGTCCTAGGCCCAGCATATAAGTACATTTGCAAAGAAAGCATGGCAGCACCTCTGCTTCCTTAGGAGTTTGCATAGATGCAGCATGACATCTAAAACTTTGACAAACTTCTACACAATACATTCTTAAAGGAAAGCAGCATCCATCATCAGGGACCCCCACCACCCAGAACATGCTCTCTTTTCACTGCTGCCATCAAGAAGGTCGTACAGGAGCCTCAGGATTCACACCAGCAGGTTTAGGAACAGTTATTACCCCTCAAACATCAGGATCTTGACCAAAGGGGATAATTTCACTTAACGTCACTTGCCCCATTATTGAAATGTTCCCACAAACTCTAGACTCACTTGCGAGAACTCTTCATCTCATGTTCTCGATATTTATTGCTTATTTATTTTTACCTTTCTTTTTGTTTTTTGCACACTGGTTAAACGCCCAAGTTGGTGTGATCTTTCACTGTTACACGCAGCGACTGAAGAGAACCCTAGTGCAGGACACAGGCACGGAGACTTGACACAGAGACGGATTTGGACATGACTTGGACTCGGACACAGAGCCAGGACTTAGACTTGGACTTGGACTTGGGCTTGGACTCGGAACTTGGACTTGGGCTTGGACTCGGAACCTGGACTTGGACTTGGACTCTAGACTTGGACTTGGGCTCAGACACAGAGCCTGGAGTTAGACTTGGACTTGGACTAGGACTCGGAATGACAAAACAACAACAGTCCTTTGAGTAGCGGCAAACGGCCTGCCTACTGAGCTGGATACGAAACAACAAAACGACGACAGACCATTCAATTAACGGCAAACGGCCTGCCTACTGAGCTGGATACGAGATGACAAAACAACGACAGTCCATTCGAGTAGCAGCAAACGGTCTGCCTACTCAGCTGGATACAAGATGACGAAATCCAAACCACAGCAGTCCATTCAAATCTCAGCTCGGAGAAGCGGCCACTGGCCAGCAAATCTCAGCTGGCCATGGAAACAGCAGAGTTCGTACCTTTGGCTCGGAGTGGCGGCAAACAGCCAGCAACTCAGCTGGACATGAAAACAACCAAATCCACAAAGCAACCCCGGGCACCAGAGCCACTTGGAGCCCACAATGAATGGGGACCCAAATCGGGCACAACTGTACTTGCTCAGGTGACGGTCCAGCATCAAGTAGCTGTAAGCCGGAGCTCTTATGCTCCCCGGCTCAAGGCACCCGATGGACCACAGGGAAAAGGAAATAACTGGAATGAGGAGTCAACGGATCGGACCGTGACATTCATTGATTCTGTTATGGTTATTATTTACTATGAATTAATAGATTTAATGAATCTCGGGATTCTATATGGTGACATATATGTACAGTATGTTGATAATAAATTTACTTTGAACTTTGTACTGCTGTTTCAAAAATAAATTTCATGCCATACATACGTGAGTGATAAAAATCTGATTCTGATATGGGTTCCTGTTGTGGACAGAGTGGGGAGGGGGCAGGGAGAGGAGAATCATGGTTGGGAATCATGAGGGGAGGCAGCAAGAAGCACTAGAAAGACATTCGTAATGATCAATAAATCAATTGCTTGGAATCAAATGACCTTACCTGGTGTCTCATGGCCAGGTGTGTGTGCACTCACGCCACCCCCTTCCCCTGACACTCTTCTGCTACCTGTCACACAGCCATTCTGCGGCACTCCGCCCTCACCATTCCCAACATCTTTTGCTCCCACAAGACTTGCAAACTCACTCGCCACTCCATGTTGACAAATACATTACTGTGCAAATGTCATAGACACTCTGGCTATACAGTACTTTTCCACAGTAAGTAACATAAAATTAAAAAGCAGGAAACTGCAGATGCCTCCGTTACTACTAATACTGTTTGCTCATACCTACATCATATCTCTGGCCGCCAACCCTACCTCTCTATTACAGCCCGAACTCCTGGTCCATCCAGTCAAGACCCCTCAGTGTTTCTACAACACACATAACATCTCTAAATAACGCATCAGCCATTAAAGTCGTGGATACATTATACATAATAGGGAGGGCGTCACGGTACAATACCAGTTAACACAACACTACTTGGAGTTCAATTCCGATGTCATCTGCAAGAAGTTTTATGTCCTCCCATGAATATGTTGGTTTCCTCTGGGTGCTCCGGTGTCATCCCACGGTCCAATGGTGTTCTGGTTAGTAGGTTAATTGGTCATTATAAATTGTCCTGTGATTAGGCTAGGGTTAAATCAGTGGGTTGCCAAAATAGGGCCGAAAGGGCCTATTCTGTGCTGTATCTCCAAATAAATAAACAGCAAATTAAACTCCTCAGTGAGTAATCAATCACTTAACACCAGGATAAAGAATGGTATTTCTTATTTTTGGATCTCAGGTAATGTTCAACTTATTGCAACTACAAAATTGATCAAATTAACAATGTTCATAAATCATATAGTAACATAAATAAGTGGTTACTAAAGTTTTTCTTTCTCCTTAAGACTCAAGAGTCATAGAACACTACAGCACAAAAACAGGCCCTTCGGCCCAACTAGTCTGTCCCAAACCTGCCTAGTCCAATTAGAATGCGCCCAGACCACAGCCCTCCATACCTTTACCATCCATGTACGTATCCAAATTTCTCTTAAATATTGAAATCGAACCCACATCCACCACTTGTGCTGGCAGCTCATTCCTCACTCTCAACAGCCTCCGGGTGAAGAATGTTCCCCTTAAACATTTCACCTTTCACCCTTAACCCATGACCTCTAGTATTAGTCTCACCCAGCTCAGTGGTAAAAGCCTGCTTGTATATACCTATCTACACCCTTTATAATTTTGTATACTGTCAAATCTCTTCTCAATCTTTTACATTTAGAGAATAAAGTCCTAGCCTATTCAGCCTTTCCCTATAACTCCGGTCCTCAAGTCCCAGCAATATCCTTGTAAATTTTCTCTGTGCTCTTTTAATTTTATTTACATCTTTCCTGTAGGTGCATGGCCATAACTAGACAAAATACTCCGAAAACAAGAGAAAATCTGTAGATGCTGGAAATCCAAGCAGCAGACACAAAATGCTGGAGCAGCTCAGCAGGCCAGGCAACATCTATGGAAAAGAGTAAACAGTTGATGTTTTGAGCCCAGACCCTTCATCAGGGCTATCATTAGTCCCACCATCCTCAACCTTTTGAATCCTGACTGCATATGTATGCTTAACAGCATCGTACTCCACAACCACTTCACCATCTGTTCTGGTGCTTTGGATCCCTGCAACTCTAGTTTAAAACACCCTCAACCCCCACCACCATTCAGCACAAGCAAACCTTTCCACTAGGGCATTAATCTCCCTCCAGTTCAAGTGCAAACCATCTATTCTGTACAGGCAAACACGAAATTCAAGCAACACACACAAAACGCTGGTGGAATGCAGCAGGCCAGGTAGTAAACACGAGGAATTAGGTAGTATCTATAGGAAGAAGTACAGTCGACGTTTCAGGCCAAGACCCTTTGTCAGGACTAACTGAAAGAAGAGATAGTAAGAGATTTGAAGGTGGGAGGGGGAGGGGGAGGGATGAAGCTAAGAGCTGGAAAGTTGATTGGCAAAAGGGATACGAGGCTGGAGAAGGGAGAAGGATCATGGGACAGGAGGCCTAGGGAGAAAGAATGGGGGAGGGGAGTACCAGAGGAAGATGGAGAGCAGGCAAGGTGTAATTGTGAGAGGGACAGAGAGAGAAAAAAGGGAAAAATAAAAAATAAGAAAGAAAGGAAGGAAGGAAGAAAGGATGGGGTGAGAACGGAAGGAGGGGCATTAACAGAAGTTAGAGAAGTCAATGTTCATGCCATCAGGTTGGAGGCTACTCAGACGGAATATAAGGTGTTGTTCCTCCAACCTGAGTGTGGAAATGAGGAAAGTGCAGGACATATGTATTCCAAAAATGAAGAAATACTCAAATGGTAAAATAGTACAATCATGGCTGACAAGGGAAGTCAAAGCTTTGGTAAAAGCAAATGAAAGGTCATGAAAGCAAGATAGCAAATCATATCAAAGTGGATAGTAAAAGTGTTTTCAAGTATGTTAAAAATAAAAGAGGAATGAGAGTGGATATAGGACCACTAGAAAATGAGGCAGGAAAAATAATAACAGTAGACAAGGAGATGGCTGATGAACTAAATGAGTATTTGCAGCAGTCTTCACTGTGGAAGACATTAGCAGTATAAGTCATCTGGATCAGATGAACTACACCCTAAGGTTCTGAAAGAGGTAGCATTAGAGATTGTGGTGGCATTAGCAATGATCTTCCAAAAATTATTGGACTCTGGCATGGTGCCAGAGGACTGGAAAATTGCAAATGTCACTCCACTCTTTAAGAAAGGAGGAAGGTAGCAAAAAGGATGTGATGCTGAGGGTTTATAAGGCACTGGCAAGGCATCACCTTGAGTATTGTGAACAGTTTTGGATGATTCCAGGAATGAAAGGGTTATCATACGAGGAATGTTTGATGGCTCTAGGTCTGTACTCACTGGAAATCAGAAAGATGAGGAGGGGATCTTATTGAAACCTTTCGAATGTTGAAAGGCCTAGACAGAATAGACATGGAAAGGATGTTTCCCATGGTGGGAGAGTCCAGGACAAGAGGGCACAGCCTCAGAATAGAGGGGCGCCCTTTCAAAACAGAGATGTGGAGAAATTTCTTTAGCCAAAGGGTTGTGAATTTGTGGAATTTGTTGCCATGTGCAGCTATGGAGGCCAGGTCATTGGGTCTATTTAAGGCAGAGATTGATAGGTTCTTGATTGGACATGGCATCACAGTTATGAGGAGAAGGCTGTGAACTGGGGTTGAGGAGGAGGGAAAAAAGGGATCAACCATGATTGAATGGCAGAGCAGACTCGATGGGCCAGATGGCCTACTTCTGCTCCCATGTTTTAGGGTCTTATGAACTCAGTGCCTTGACCAATAAAAGCAAGCATTCCATAAGCTTTCTTAACCACCCTATAAACCTGTGTAGCCACTTTCGTGAAGCTATGAACTTGGACCCCAAGATCTCTCTGCTCAGCAGCACTTAAGGATCTTGCCCTTAACATTGTACTGTCTCCTTGCATTTGCCCTACCAAGGTGCAAGACCTCACATTTATCTGGGTTAAACTCCATCTGCCATTTCTGCAACTGATCTATATTGCACTGTATTCTTTGCCAGTTTTCTACACTGCCCACAACTCCACCAATCTTAGTATCATCTGCAGACTTATTAACCCACCCATCTACATTTCTTTCCAGGTCATTTACATACATCACAAACAGGAGAGGTTCCAGCACAGATCCCTGCCAAACACCACTAATTACAGACCTCCAGCTTAAATAAGTACCTTCAACCACTACCCTGTGTCTTCTCTGTGCAAGCCATTTCTGAATCCAAACAGCCAATTTGCCGCAGACCTCATGCACCCAAATCTTTTGGATTAGCCTCCCATGAAGGACTTTGCCTTACGAAAATCCATGTAGACAACATTCACTGCTCTACCTTCATCAATCTCTCTCATCACATTGTCAAACTACTCAATCAAGCTGCTAAGTCACGACCTGCCCCAAATAAAGCTATGTTGACTCTCCATAGAGCTACAACATGAGCCACTCACCAGTCTTCCAGGACCTCACCATGCTTACAGAGGACACAAAGATACTGGTCAAGGCCCCAACAATCTTGTCTCTTGCCTCCTTCAATAACCTGTGGTAAATCCCATCAGGCTATGGGGACTTATCGGCCTTAATACTCATTAGGAGACCCAACAATACCTTCTCTTTGACCTGTAAATGCTCCAACGAATTTATGTACAGCATACTAATCTCCTGGTCCTCCTTGTCCTTTTCCTTGTTAAATACTGAAGCAAAGTACTCATTCAGTACCTCACGCATTGGGATTCACCTAAATCCTACTTTTCATAGCCCGTCTTGGCTCTCTTCATTCCCTTCTTTAGTTCTTTTCTGGCTCCTTTACACTCCTTGTGCACTCCATTTGGTTCTAACTTCCAAAGCTTTACATACTTTTCCTTTTTCTTTACTAAATTCATCACCTCTCCGGACATCTAAGGTTCTCTAATCTTTCCATTCTTCCTTCTAAAAGCAACATACCTTTCCTGTACTGTGTGTAATTGATCTTTAAACACCCCCCCCCCCATATGTCTGACGTGAATACCTTTTCTCTGACAAATCAACAATTAACTCTTAATTCCTGTTCCATGCTCTCGTAATTTTACCCTACTCCAATTTAAAACTCTCCCATGAGGACCATATCTATCCTTATCTATAGCTATCCTGAAAGTTAAGAAGTTGTGGTCACTGTTCCCCAACTGCTCACATACTGAAAGGTCAGTCAGCTGGCCAAGCTCATTACCCAACACGAGGTCCAGTACAGCCCCTCCTCTAATTGGACATATTTATTTAAGATATCCTCCTGGATATGCTTAACAAATTCTGCCCCATCTAAATCTCTTGCACAAAAAAGGTTCCAGTTTATATAAGGGAAGTTGAAATCCTCCATGACAACAACCCTATTATTTTTATACATTTTCTTAATCTGTTTACATACCTGTTCCTCAACATCCCTGGCTACTTGGGGGCAGGGGCGGGGGATCTGTTGTACAATCCCATCAGTGTGATTGTACACTTCATATTCTTTAAATTCTACCCAAATGGAGTCAGTAACTGAACCCTCCATTATGTCTCCCATGAGTGCAGCTGTGACGTTGTCCCTGATTAGTAGTACAAGTGCCCCCCCTTACCTCCTCCTGTTCCTTCTCTATCTTCTCTGAAAGATTAAAAACCTGGTATATTAATCTCCCATGCCTGCCCCTCTCTCAACCAGGTTTGTGTAATAGCCACAATATCATAGTACCATGTACTGATCCATGCTCTAAGTTTATCACCTTTACCCATAATACTCCTAGCATTAAAATTCACATACTTCAAACTACCCGTACCATCATACCTGTTATTTCAATTTTGCCGATCAATACTTTCTCTGACATCTACCTTCCTGTCCGATCTTTCACTTACTGACCTGGTGCACCAGTTCCCAGTACCCTGAAAAGCTAGTTTAAACCCTCCTGCGTAGCATTAGCAAACCTCTTGGCTAGGATATTGGTTCCCCTCCAGTTCAGGTGCAAGCTGTCCCTCTTGTAAAGGTCACCCCTTCCCCAAAAAAGGTTCCAATCATCCAAGACCCCTGCACCATCTCCTCAGCCTCTCACTCATTGTGCTATCATCCCATTCCTACCTATACAAGCCCATGACACCGGGAGTAATCGGAGCTTACTACTTTGGAGGTCCTCTTCAGCCTATTTCCTAACTCTATATACTCACTGCACATGGCTACTTCCCCTTTTTTGCCTGTCATTAATGCCAATATGCATAACAACCACCTCTTCAAAAGTCTCAGCCATAATGTCTTCAGCCTCCCAGATGAATCTGAGTATATCCAATTCCTACTCCAACTCCTTAACCCAGTCAGTCAGGAGCTAAAGCTGGGTGCATTTCCCACAGATGTTGTCATTATGAAAACCATTAGGTATCCTGAATTCCCACATCTGACAGGAGGAGCGTACCATCATGTCTACTGTATACTAAAAAAAAGAAAAAGGTTCACCTCTTTTCATTGTGCCGCAGCCTATTAAGCCAAATTCTTCCTACTCTATCACTGGCACGCTCCAACAATGGCCGCTACCATCCTTTTATTTGCTGCTGAGTTTAGGCCTCTGACGCCAACACCTACAGCACCTACAAGGCCGCAGAAGACCGGCCTTACTCAAAGCTGCTTCTTTTTTTCCCCTCACTCCCTCCCTCCCTTTGGTGGAAGGGACACTTACCACACCTGAGCCGCCGGGAAAAAAAAATAATTTCCACTCATGGTGGAGATATTTGAGTTGCTCCTTCCTGGGGAGTTGTTGAGGTGAATAGCTTTTGAAGGCAACAAACAATGGAGAAGGAGCATTAAATGAAAAGTTTAATGAGCAGGCAAGGTCGGACTGAATAGCCTGTTGCTGTTTCATACATTGAATCTCCTTCCTGTAATAGCTTTGTGGATACTGTGGTGAATTTGCTGTACAATGACCTACATGAGTAATTGATTTCTATTGGATACTTCTGAACTTTCCAAACTGGCATATGACTGCAGGTTTGTTCTTATACTGGAATTGAACAAAACTAGTTAACATTTGGCAATTAGCTTATTCAAGTACCAGAAATATAGAACATAGAATAGTACAGCACAGTACAGGCCCTTCAGCCCACAATGTTTTGCCGAACCTCAAACCCTACCCCCCATATAACCCCCCACCTTAAGTTCCTCCATATACCTGTCTAGTAGTTCTTAAATTTCACCAGTGTATCTGCCTCCACCACTGACTCAGGCAGTGCATTCCACGCACCAACCACTCTCTGAGTAAAAAACCTTCCTCTAATATCCCCCTTGAACTTCCCACCCCTTACCTTAAAGCCATGTCCTCTTGTATTGAGCAGTGGTGCCCTGGGGAAGGGGCACTGACTGTACACTCTATCTATTCCTCTTAATATCTTGTATACCTTTATCATGTCTCCTCTCATCCTCCTTCTCTCCAAAGAGTAAAGCCCAAGCTCCCTTAATCTCTGATCATAATGCATACTCTCTAAACCAGGTGGCATCCTGGTAAATCTCCTCTGTACCCTTTCCAATGTTTCCACATCCTTCCTACAGTGAGGCGACCAGAACTGGACACAGTACTCCAAGTGTGGCCTAACCAGAGTTTTATAGAGCTACATCATTACATCGCGACTCTTAAACTCTATCCCTCGACTTATGAAAGCTAACACCCCATAAGCTTTCTTAACTACCCTATCTACCTGTGAGGCAACTTTCAGGGATCTGTGGACATGTACCCCAGATTCCTCTGCCCCCTCCACACTACCAAGTATCCTGCCATTTACTTTGTACTCTGCCTTGGAGTTTGTCCTTCCAAAGTGTACCACCTCACACTTTACCGGGTTGAACTCCATCTGCCACTTCTCAGCCCACTTCTGCATCTTATCAATGTCTCTCTGCAACCTTTGACAAGCCTCTACACTATCCACAACACCACCAACCTTTGTGTCGTCTGCAAACTTGCCAACCCACCCTTCTACTCCCACATCCAGGTCGTTAATAAAAATCACGAAAAATAGAGGTCCCAGAACTGATCCTTGTGGGACACCACTAGTCACAACCTTCCGATCCAAATGTACTCCCTCTACCACGACCCTTTGCCTTCTGCAGGCAAGCCAATTCTGAATCCACCTGGCCAAACTTCCCTGGAACCCATGCCTTCTGACTTTCTGAATAAGCCTACCGTGTGGAACCTTGTCAAATGCCTTACTAAAATCCATATAGATCACATCCACTGCACTACCCTCATCTATATGCCTGGTCACCTCCTCTAAGAACTCTATCAGGCTTGTTAGATATGATCAGCATTCCTGCATGAAGTTTAATGTACAGTGATTCTTAATGTACAATGACAGTTTTTATTTATTTTTAATTTTTGAAATTTAACATTTCTAATCCTCTGCAGAGGGGTCTCTATCCCAGTCCCACAACTTTTGATTGCTCTATTTAGTTTTAGTTGAGCGGAACTACAATGGCGCTGCAGAGCGGCTCTTAGAGCTCATTTGCAGAAACAGCTTAATTTATATCACTAATGTCTTTTTTTTCCGTTTCACGTTGGATAGGGTTCCATCAAAGTCCCCGATTTAAGCTGCACTCAAACTTCAGTTCTTTACACCGATAGCTCCCACTCCTAGGTCTCACCATCTGTCTGTTTTTCGATATCCCAAGGACATGGCCGAGAAGACAAGTGTGCCTTCAGGTTTCCAAGGCTTTGTAGCCCCAAGGATGAGCAGGTTCTATGCTGGTATCACTGACTGAAGCATCACGGCAGAAAAGAGAATATCAGGAACAGCTGTCGGTGGCCTCTGTATCTCAGACCACTCGCTCTCTCTCTCTCACTTTTTCATTAGTGGAAGAGAGTTTGTCGTCGATTCTTGAGTCGGAGAACTCAAGGGGAACAAAGGTGATGCGGTAGACTTTGACATTGTAAATCAGCAAGCTTTGTTAATCTCACCACTCACTGAGAGACACCTCTCTTCCCCTTTATTAGTGAGAGAGAAAACCTGTGGTATGCCGAATTGCTGGGTGAACGATTAGTTTTGTTGTTCTGCAGATCATGGCCTTTCTTGGGGGCTTTGTTTTTACCTGCTGGGCAGGTGGAGGCTGCTAATGCTTTTGCTGAAGTAAGTGGAGAAGGGGAATGGTCCATGCTTTGCTTCTGCTTGTGTACAGAAGGGGGTGAGTAGGGAGGCTTTGGGGTTCTAACCTTTTTACTGTCACTCATTCTTTGGGACACTCTTCTGTTTTTGTGGATGTCTGTGAAGAACAAGAACTTCATGTTGTATATTGTACACATTTTCTGATATTAAATGAAACTATTGAACTATTGATTTCATCATATCATGTAATTATAGACCAGTGAATCTTAAGTCAGTAGTGGGTAAACTTTTCTTAGAGACAGGATTTACAAGCATTTGCATAAGTATAATCTGAACAGGGATGGTCAACAGGGATCTTAGTAAGACACTTGATAAGGTTCCCCATGGTAGGCTCATTCAGAAAGGAGGTGTAGGATCTAGTATCACTTGACTGTGTGGATTCAGAATTGGTTTGCCCACAAAAGGCAGAGGGTGGTAGTAGATGGAGTGTATTCTACCTGCAGGTTGGTGACCCATGGTGTTCTGGAACCCCTGCTCTGTGTTATTTTTATAAATGATTTGGATGAGGAACTGGAAAAGTGTGCAAGTTTGCAAATGACACAAAGGTTAGTGGTGTGTGGATGGTGTAGAAGGTTGTCATAGGTTACAACTCAACAATGATAGAACACATAGCTGGGCTGAAAAGTGGAGCTCAATATGGAAAAGTGTGAAGCGATTCACTTTGGAGGTTGAACTTGAAGGCAGAATACAGTGTTAATGGCATTGAAATATAAGCAACTCAGAGCCTTGCTTGACCTTTTGATTCCTGACTTTGTATGTACGCTTAACATCATCTTTCTCCACAACCACACCACTACCTGTTCTGGCACTCTGGTTCCCATCCCACTGCAACTCTAGTTTAAAATCACACACACCCCACCGTGCACCACGAGCAAACCTTCCCGCTAGGATATTAGTCCTTCTCCAGTTCAGGTGCAAACCATACCTTCTGTACAGGTTCCACCTGCCCTGGAAGAGAGACCAATGATCCAAAAATCTAAAGCCGTCCCTCTTACCAACTCCTTACCAACGTGTTAAATTGTATGGTATTTCTATTTCTGGCCAAACTAACCTGAGATCACAACCCTGGAGGTCCTGTCCTTTCATTTAACACCCAACTCCCTGAACTCACTTTGCAGGACCTCATCACCCATCCTCACCCATGTCAAGATGGTGCCGCATACAGCGGCTGTGTTGCGAGCTCCGTACCAACTTTACAGTGTACTGCTAATTTCTGCAATTTCCTTCACATTTCTTGTTCAAGAAGCTCATTGTCACATTAGATATGATAGACTGACTCTTCTGAACGTCGGGAAGATGGCATTTACCTACAACATGCGTTTTTTTTCTGCACTGGAAACCCCTGCTTATCCCATGGGAGGCTCACTTATGACACCACTGCTACCTCAGAAGCAGTGCCGGAGGCAAGGGGCAAGGGCCGGCGTCCTGGTGAGGTTGAGACAGCGTGCTAATCAGCTGCCACTCCCTATCATACTCCTGGTCAATGTTCAGCCCCTGGACAACAAGCTGTGGAGCTGACAGCCAGAATCTCCTATCAGCAGGAAACAAATGAATATAAAGTTTTGTGCTTAGTGGAGACTTGGCTGATGGAGGAGATACCGGATCACGCCACCGAACCCTCCGGTTTCTCTCTGTTCCAAGCGGACAGGTTTAATAACCTCTCTGGGAAGAGTAAAAGAAGTGGGGTATGCTTCTTGGTCAATAATGCTTGGTGTGATTCCACCCCCCCCCCCCACCAGAATGTGCATGCCCTCAAATCCTTTTGTTCCCGGAATCTGGAGTACCTTGCGCTGCTGCGTAGACCCCTTCTGGCTGCTTGGGGAGTTCACAGCTGTTATTATCACAGCTGTGTATATTCCACTGCAGGCTAATACTGACCTGGTGCTGAAGGAACTGTACAAGACCATCAGCACCTTGGAGACTGTACACCCAGAGGCTGCCTTCATCATCGCCAGAGACTTTAATAGAGTGACGCTGTCTAAAGTCTCTCTGAAGTTTTGTCAACACATCCAGGTGAGCACATATGGAGACAGCATACTTGACCACTGTTACTCTCCCTTCCATAACGCTTACAAGGTGCTCCTCTGTCCGCCGTCTGGAAAGTCGGATCACTCCCCCATCTTGCTTCTGCCATTGTACAAGAGGTGGCCATAGCTATAACCATCCACTGTTGGTCTGACCAATTGGTCTCCATGCGACAGGACTGTTTTGATGACATCAACTGGAATGTCTTTTGTGACAAGGATCTCTCTGAATTCACAAGCTTCATCCAGAAGTGCATCGAAGATGTTGTCCACAAAACATCGGTCAGGGTCTATCCAAACCAGAAACCCTGGATCAACAGTTACCAGGTTCAGCACTTACCATGTGAGACAGAGCTTACATTGCCGGTAACCAACAGGAACTCAAGAAGTGCAGCTACGATCCATGCAAGGTCATCAAGGCAGCATAACAACAATACAGGGACAAGATCCAGACACAACTCTCCACCAACAACACACGCAGCTTATGGCAAAATCTGCACATCGCAGACTTCAAAGCTAAGTACAATGGTGCAGCCAACATCGCTGCCTCTCTCCCAGATGAGCTAAATCTCTTTTACACTCAGTTCGATGTTGCCAACAAGGAGAGCCGCCAAAGTGACCTGCACCTTGGTCATCTCTGAGGCTGAAGTATACCGATGCTTCCAACAAGTGGACAGTCGCAAGGCTGTGGGATGGACAGGTACTCAGGATGTGCATGGCACAACTGGCAGGTGTGTTTAAAGACATTTTTAATCTCTCCATCCCCCAAGGTAGAGAGCCCTCCTGCTTCAAATTTTCCATCATTGTTCCTGTACCGAGAAAGACCAAGGTAACGCATCTGAATGACTGTATCCTGTCGCACTCACCTCAATAGTAAGCAAATGCTTTGAGAGGCTGGTCAAGGACTACACCTGCAGCATGCTGCCTCCCACACTGGACCCCCTACAATTCGCTTACTGACACAAGGTTCCACACAGTAGGCTTATTCAAAAAGTCAGAAGGCATGGGATCCAGGGAAGTTTGGCCGGGTGGATTCAGAATTGGCTTGCCTGCAGAAAGCAGAGGGTCGTTGTGGAGGGAGTACATTTGGATTGGAGGGTTGTGACTAGTGGTGTCCCACAAGGATCGGTTCTGGGACCTCTACTTTTCGTGATTTTTATTAACCACCTGGATGTGGGGGTAGAAGGGTGAGTTGGCAAGTTTGCAGATGACACAAAGGTTGGTGGTGTCATGGATAGTGTAGAGGATTGTCGAAGATTACAGAGAGACATTGATAAGATGCAGAAGTGGGCTGAGAAGTGGCAGATGGAGTTCAACCTGGAGAAGTGTGAGGCGGTACACTTTGGAAGGACAAACTCCAAGGCAGAGTACGAAGTAAATGGCGGGATACTTGGTAGTGTGGAAGAGCAGAGGAATCTGGGGGTACATGCCCACAGATCCCTGAAAGTTGCCTCACAGGTAGATAGGGTAGTTAAGAAAGCTTATGGAGTGCTAGCTTTCGTAAGTCGAGGGATAGAGTTTAAGAGTCGCAGGGTAATGACACAGCTCAATAAAACTCTGGTTAGGCCACACTTGGAGTACTGTGTCCTGTTCTGGTTGTCTCACGATAGGAAGGATGTGGAAGCATTGGAAAGGGTACAGAGGTGATTTACCAGGATGCCACCTGGTTTAGAGAGTATGCATTATGATCAGAGATTAAGGGAGCTAGGGCTTTACTCTCTGGAGAGAAGGAGGATGAGAGGAGACATGATAGCGGTATACAAGATATTAAGAGGAATAGATAGAGTGGGCAGCCAGCGCCTCTTCCCCGGGGCACCACTGCTCAGTACAAGAGGACATGGCTTTAAGGTAAGGGGTGGGAAGTTCAAGGGGGATATTAGAGGAAGGTTTTTTACTCAGAGAGTGGTTGGTGCATGGAATGCACTGCCTAAGTCAGTGGTGCAGGCAGATACACTAGTGAAATTTAAGAGACTACTAGACAGGTATATGGAGGAATTTAAGGTGGGGGGTTATACAGGAGGCAGGGTTTAAGGGTCGGCACAACATTATGGGCTGAAGGGCCTGTACTGTGCTGTACTGTTCTATGTTCTATGTTCTATGTTCTACAACCGATCGACAGATGATGCAATAGCCACAGCTTTACATATCGTCCTGACACATCTGGAGAAGAAGGATGGTTATGTGAAAATGTTGTTCCCCTAGCTCCAATCTGCTAATTAAATTTGCTGATGATACTATATTGATTGACCTTATCTCAAATAATAACGAGGAAGCCTACAAGGGATAAGTCTTGACACAGTGGTGTCAAGAAAACAACTTCTCCCTCAATGTCGCAAAAACAAAGGAGCTGGTTGTGGACTACAGAAGAAATGGAGACAGGCTCACCCCTATTGATATCAATGGATCTGGGGCTGACAGGGTGAACAGCTTTAAGTTCCTTGGCATACACATCACAGAGGTCCTCAGGAGGTCTGTACCTACCAGCTATGTGGTGAAAAAAAGCACAACAGTACCTCTTTCACCTCAGACAATTGAAGAAGTTTGGCACAAATCCCCAAATCCTAAGGACTTTCTACAGGAGCACAATTGAGAGCATCCTGACCGGCTACATCACTACCTGGTATGGGAACTCAACTTGAACTTCCCACTATTCAGGACCTTTAAAGAGACAGGTGCATGAAAAGGGCCCGAAGGATCACTGGGGACCCGAGTCACCCCAACCAGAAACTCCTCCAGCTGACACCATCCAGGAAACAGTACCACAGCACAAATGCCAGGACCAACAGGCTCCGGGACAGCTTCTTCCACCAGGCGATCAGACTGATTAATTCACACTGACAAAATGGTATTTCTATGCTATATTGACTGCCCTGTTGTACATACTATTTATTACAAATTACTATAAATTGCACATTGCACATTTAGATGGAGACATAATGTAAAGATTTTTATTCCTCATGTATGTGAAGGATGTAAAAAATAAAGTCAATTCAATTCAATAGTACTTTCATGAACCACAACATCTGGCTGCTCATCCTCCCAGTTGAGAATACTGTGGACTCAATCCAAGATGTCCCTGACCCTGGCACTGAGGAGTCAACAAACCATCTGGGAATCTTGTTCTCATCTGCAGAACCTCCTTTCTGTTCTTCTAGCCAAGAAATCCCCGATCACTATAGCTTGCTTCTTCTCCCGCCTTCCCTTCTGAGCCTCAGAACAAGACCCAGTGCCAGCGACCTGACCACAGTGGCTTTCAACTGCTATGTCATCCCTCACCCCACCAACAATATCCAAAGCAGTATACCTGTTGTTGAAGGATATGGCAACAGTGGTACTCTGCAAAGGCTGCCTATCCCCTTTCCCCCTCCTGATGGTCACGCAAGTGTCCTGCACCAAAGGGTGCAACCACCTCGCTGTATGTCCTGTCTATCAATCCCTCAGCCTCCCGAATGATCCAGAGCTCATCCAGTTTCAGCTCCAACTCCTTAAAATGGTCTGCTCGAAACTGCAGCTAGATGCACTTCTTGCAGGTGGAGTGGTCAAGGACATTCTCCCTGCCTTCCTATATCCCATAAGAGGAGCATTCCAGTTTCCTGTCTGGCATTCTCACTCCTCTAAGGGTGCAATTAGAAAGAAATAAAGAATAAATAACAAAAAAAATCTACCTTTGGCCTACACTTATCCTCGCCAATGCCTTAACTCCCCACTCCAACACTGGGCCACTCACACAATACCACTCCACTTAAACCTAACTTTCAATTGTTCCTTGCTATTTCCCTAATTATGCACAATCCAATGTCTCCTTGGGACTGTAACAAGCAAAATGTGCCGACTACCTCCATTTGCTTCTTTAAAACTCTCTTTCCCTTTACGCTATCCAGTGTCTCCTCATGACAAGCAAACAATGCTTACTGCCCCACTTGCTTCTTTTTACAACTTATTTTAATCTTATCAGGGAATAAAAGTGAATTGCATGTTCATACCTTCAAGATTTTATTTTCTTTGGTGTTCCAGTATGGTTAAGGTGCATTGTGCTACAAAAGCCCAAGCCTAAAAGCCAGCTGATTTATCTCTTGGGCACGGAACACAGCAATGTCCAGAATTGCAATCAAGAAACAACAGCAGACGTCTACTGGTTATACTGCAGGTGCAAGCCTGAAGGTTCCCTTTAATTTACCTGTACTGTTTCTCCTGTCACTGACCCATTTCAGTGACCTTGAATATAGATTTCCCTATGGAAATTACTTCAGTGGCAAAATTGAAGCAACTGATTTAAACACTAACTCTGTATCTATCTTCAGCAGGAGTGCACGGAATCAACTTTCTGCTAGAAGATTTAACTTCCCCTTCAACAGACAAAATCTGAAACTTAATACTCTAATCAAAAAAGTTGACTGTCACTGCCTATGAGGTCAGAAGGATATTGTCTCCAGGGTATGCATATGAATAACTGCAGCATTGAGAGATCAGTGACACGTTACATAAAGAATGACTGGCAATTTTCCCCTCTGAGTACCCAAATAATAGCAGCAATTATAAAACGATCATCATTGTGCTGAAGTCATATTTTTGCCTATACCTCATTAGAGACAGTCCATGTTACAAATGCAGACAGGAAATCAATGTGGACTATCAGGTAGTAAAATGTTAGAATATCAGGTTTTTAGAACCACTTATGCTTATCCCAAAATTATCTATATTTGTTATTCTCCTAGTGTCATTTTGGTTGGTCGGTAGATAATTTATCTCAGAGGAAGAAGACTCAGTTAAAACCCGACCACTGATATACAGTAATCTAGGTTAATGTTCCCACATCAAATTAAGGAAGTAGTGAACCAGTTATGTTTTGAATAAAACAATTAATTAGGCCCTAATTACAAGATCAGATGGACATGAAAATACTGGTGATTCATACAATATAAGAGATAAAAACAGGAGCAAGTTATTTGCCCTTTTATTTCTACTCACAGCTGAGCTTTGACACCAACTTTCTGCACTACTCCCCTACTCCCTGATTTTAATCTGTCTTGAATATATTTAGCAACTGGATCTTCACATGAATTTCCTCTATTTCCTGCATATCTCCTCTGACCCTTACTCTCCCTAGGCACAAAGTTCCTTTGGTCCACGCCTTTCACCACTAGGCTCCAAATCCATCATACGACTCTCCACAATTTATATCAACACCCATTACCAGTCACATCTTCTCCCCTTTCTGCTTTCCACAGGGACCACTCTCTTCAGGACTCCCTGGTTCCACTCATCCTTGCCCACCCACCATCACTGTTGTCATGGACTTTATAAAGGCAATTCGTGGATGACCGAGCCCCCACAAAATCATTCAGAATCTTCCCCAACCAGGAGCTCTGGATTAGCCAAGACATTTGCAATTTACTGAGGGCTAGGTTGGAGGTGTTCAGGTCTGGCAACCTAGGTAAATACAAATATGATCACTGGAAAGCCATCTCATGTGCAAAGTGGCAATTCTGAACCAACTTGAAATACAGAAGGCTGCTTGACAGCTGAGACAGGGCTAGAATGCTATCACCTCCTACAAAGCAATACCAAGCATCATGCGAAAGTCTTAGGCACATGTAAAAATAATTCAGTGAAGTGAATTATCATATCAGAAGATTTGTCCTGGGACCATAGTACATAAGTGCCATTTCGAAGAAGGCATAGCAGTGCCTTTATTTTCTTAGAAGTTTGTGCAGATTCGGCATGTCATCTAAAAGTTTGACAAATTTCAATTAATGCATTGTGGGAAGTATCCTGACTGGTTGCATCACAGCCTTCTAATGTCCTAGAATAGAAAAGCCTGTGAAAAGTGGTACATCCAGCTTAGTGCATCACAGGAAAAGCCATTCCCATTATTGAGCTCATCTACGAGGAAGCAGAATCTATCATCAAGGACCCCACCGTCCAGGCCATGGTCTCTTCTCACTATTGCCATTGGGAAGGAGGTATACGAGAATCAGATCCCACACCATCAGGTTCAGGAACGGTTACAACACATCAACTACCAGTCTCTGGAACCAGCATAGATAAATTCACTCATCTCAGCACTGAACTGATTCCACAACCTATGGACTCACTTTCAAGGACCTGACAACTCACGTTCTCAGTGTTGTTTATTTACTTATTTAATTATTATTATTGTATCTGCACAGTTTGTCTTCTTTTACACATTGGTTGTTTGTCAATCACTCATTCTATTGTATTTTTGTTCTACTATAAATACCTGCAAGAAGATGAATCTCGGGGTAGTGTATGGTTATTATATGCACTTTAATAATAAATTTACTTTGAACTTTGAACACTCTTCTCCATCTTCTAGAACTTCCCCCTGCAACTGAAGATAGCGTAAAACCTGTTCCTTCACCTCCCCCTCATCACCATCCAGGGACATTAAAACTTTCAGGTGAGGTAGGGGTTCACCTACACCTCTTTCATCCTGATCTACTGCATTCAGTACTCATGATGTGTGACTCCCTCCTCACTGCTGACTAGGTGACTAGAATGGCCATTTTAAATTTACAGTAATGTGTTTTTAATCTCCTTCCCACTCCCACATCAACCTGTCTGTCCTCGGCCTTCTCCATTGTTACTGAGAGACCAAAACACAAACTGGAAGAACAACATCTCATACTCTGCTTGGTTAACTTATAACCCAATGTTCTCCTACACACACTTACCTGTCTACCTATAGATAGTTTTGTTCATTGCTTGTTCTTCCTTCCCATCCCTTCCAAATAACTGTTTCCACCTGTCCATCATCCTTCTGCAGCCAGTCCCACCTATCATTCACTAGCCTCTGTCCCACCAACACCCTTCCCCACCTTATTCCATCTACTCAATATTCCCTCCCTATCTGGTTCCACCTATGTACCATTCAACTCCCCTCCTCCATGATTCTATCTACCAACATCCCTTCTCTATTTGGTTCCAACTATCACTTCTGTCCCTCACCTCAATATTCTGCCATATAATGGTAAGCTTCTCTATTTTCGTCCTGATGCAAGGTCTTGACCCAAAACACCTCTTGCCTTTATTGGTACCAAAAAAGTACTTTATTGATCCTGAGAGTGAAATAATTGTGTTACAGCGGCAACATATAAAAACACACTTAGCAGTGTGCAGACTTAACTAATAATAAAGTATAGAATAATAATATACAAGATAATAATTTACCAATGTGCAATAATATACAAAATAATAAAAGAGAGACTATTGTACCATGATGTGTGTTCTCCTGCTGCACGGAGATATCTTGGATTTTAGAGCGCAGAGGTCTAGACTGAACTCTCCTTATATGTATAACAAGCCACTCATTCTAAGAATCAATGCAATGAACATATAAATCTCAGTTTTGAGCATATATTAAGCATTCACAGACCTTTGAGGTAGAAGATTCCAAGGGTTTACAACCTCTGAGTAAAAGGAGTAGACAGCTTTCCTCCTCATTATCAACCATGGACTGTTAATTTTTTGGTTTACATATAAACTCTCAGATGTAGCACGTATATCGTGGTTTCATATATTACAAAAATCTGAGAACTAAGCACCGAGTTTATGGAACCCTACTAGTCTCATCTTTCAACTACAAGAATACACACAGCTACTGCCTCAGAACTCCAGCAACCCAAGTTTCACCCTGCCCTCTGGTGCTATCCATGTGGAGTTTACACATACTCACTGTGACCACACAGGTTTCCCCCAAATCCCAAAGATGTGTGAGATGATAGGTGAATTGGTCGGTATAAACTGCACCTAATGGGTAGGTTTTTGGTGGAACCTGGAGGGTGGGTGTTGATGGAGATGTGGAGAGAATAAAAATAGAATCAGTGTAAATGGGCATTCAATGGCTAGAGTGGATTCAGTGGGTGGGCCATATGACTTGTTTCTGCACAGTATGATTCAATGACATCAACAATTACTCCTTGCTTTCTGCCAATAAACTAATTTCGGATGAAAATTTGGTTCCAATATGTCACCACACCGGGGATATCCCCAGGATTATTGCCCCTTTGACCAGCCTGCACTGTGAATTTGCCAAAAGCCTTACTAAACTCCAAACTGGGGTCCACGGACCCCTCAGTTACTGGTAGAGTCTATGGCATACAAAAGGCTAAGAACCCCTGGTCTACTTCAACCTCACTGCTCTAATCAACACTCCTTGTTATCTCTTTTAAAAATTCAACCATTGTCCCTTAGAATGGATTTCGATAATCTAGCCATCATCATAGTTAAACTATCTATTTTAAATTACTAACTTAGCTCTTCCCTACTTTTTAAACAAAGTTTAACGTCAGGAAATCTCCAGTTCTCTGGCACCATTTCTGATGCTGGGGGGATTGAAAAATTACAGTCAGACCATTCATAATTGCCTCTCCTGCTTCCTTTAACAAATTAGGATATGCTCTATTCTGGTTTGGATATTTACCTATTTTCAAAAACACTAAGTACCTTTTACTCTTTTCATCCCATCCAATAGTTCACACTCATTTGCTTGAACTACAGAATTAGCATCAGCCCTTCTTTTGTGAAGACAGTTGTAAAATATTTGTTCAGCGACTCATCTACAGACTCCACCTCCAAACACAAGTTACTTTTTTGTTCCTTTTTAGCTCTAGCTCTTCATATTTTTAAAACAGGTTTGTATTTCCTTTGATTTTATTTTCAATGTTTTAATTTTGAAGTTTTTGAAAAAAAATGTAGTTTCTAATTTTACTTGTCAATACATTATCTTTGCTTCTTTTATTTCTCTTTTAACTCCTACACCTACTATATTCTTTTAAGCTATCTGCTGTACTAAGTTATTAGAGGTTAAAGTAGAATTCCTTTTTGTCTCATCCTGCTCTCTTATGCACCTTATCATCTAGGCACTTAAGGGATTTTGGAATTCCACCTTTCCTTTTTGTGGAAACATATTTAATCCTGCTGAACTCCTTGAATCTCTTTCATAAACAACTCCCACCATTGACTTCTTTCAATTATTTGTTTCTAGTTCACATTTGTTAAATCACTTCTCAGTCCAGTTAAAATTGGACTTACTTCAAAATGCAATCTTTATTCAGTCTTGGAAATACAAACATACAAACACAGCGCAGAAATGGACCTTTCAACTCACTTAATTTATACCCACCATCAAGCACATATTCCTATTTTATCTTTATCACTTTCCATAACTCTGCTTACTCTAACATTGAAAAAGATGATCCTTAAAACTGGGTGTAAAAATAAATCTCCTGGGACATGACACAGAAAATCTCTTTTAGTCACACCAGAAGAGATTAGGATATCAACAGCTTGCTTACATAAATAGGTTTTGAGAATATTTTGTGAATTTGATAAGATTAGGCCAAATTAGATTCATCTGTCAAGTACATCGAAACATACAGTGAAATGAGTCATTTTGCATCAACGACCAACAGAGTCCAAGAATTGTGCTGGAGTAGCCTGCAAATGTCATCACACTTCTGATGCACAACTCTCTAACCCTAGCCATACATCTTTGGAATGTGGGAGGAAACTGGAGCACCCAGAGGAAATCCACGCAGTCACAGGGAGAATATACAAACGTTGGCAGGAAATGAACTCCAATTGGTGAACACTATTATACCATTACGCGGTTGTAGACAGTACAGTCAGGAAGCTGAAATGTTAAATAAAAACAGGGAATTGCAAAAGGCCTGAATCAGGAAGTGACTGGACTGATGACATTTTCAGACATAATATATACCTAGGTTATGAATGATATGAAGATAAGAACAAAAATTCTGAATTGATAGAGCCCCAATCATAAATTACTAGTGCCTGGGAACAGGCCCTTTGGCACAACCCATACCTGCTGATCATGGTGCCCACCAAACTAGGCCCATTTGTCTGTATTTAGCATGTATCTCTCTAAACACACATTTATCCAAATGACTTTTGAATGTTGTTACCACACCTGCCTCAACTACTTTCTTTAGCTATTCATTCCATATATGCACCATCCTCCGCATGAAGAAGTTGCCCCCCCCCAGTCCCTTTAAATTCTTTCACCTCTCACTTTAACCAATGCTCCCTAGTTTTTAAGTTCCCCTTCCCTGGGAAAAAGAACATGTGCATTCACCCTATCTATGTATCTATGCCCCTTCGTGATTTTGTACACCTCTATTAACAGGGGTCCCCAACCTTTTTTGCACCGTGGACCATTTAATATTGACAATATTCTTGCGGACTGGCCAATGGGCGGGAGGGGTGTTAATCACGACCGGAATATGGGTGATAAGTTAACTAAGTCACTTATAAGTGGCTAATACACTCAATTTCGTTTCTAAAAGGGTTTATCTAACAAATTTAATATTAAACACACAGCGCATATTTTCCCCATATGAACATATAAAATCATTGCAACACACCAATATCGCTGAATCAGTGGGAGCCCTGCGCTTGTTTCCCTGCAACACAGACGGTGCCATCGAGGGGTGATGGGAGACAGCGATACTCGAAGGGAGTTCCTTGTGTCCAGTCTATTCCGCAATTTAGTTTTTGTTGCATTCGTTGTAGAAAAGCCCATTTCACAGAGATATGATGTTGGAAATGGAAGCAATGTTTTCAGTGCTTTCGTGGCTATCTCAGGATATTCAGCCTTGACTTTGATCCAGAATGCCAGCAGAGATGTTATGTCAAACATACTTCTCAGCCCACCGTCATTTGCAAGCTTGAGGAGTTGATCTTCTTCCTGTGCTGACATGGATGATGCGTGGGTAATGACCTCGCATGCGTTCAGGTTCCAACAGTGGAATGAGGAAAGGTGCAGCTGACACATATCGTTTCATATCGCCAAATCATATCGTCTCCTCGCGGCCCGGTACCGGTCCACGGCCTGGTGGTTGGGGACCACTGCTCTATAAGGTCAACCACCAATCTCCTACACCAAGGAATAAAGCCCAGGTCAATCTAACTATCCCTATAACTCAGGCCATCCAGTCCTGGCAAAATCTTCTCTGCACTCTCTGTTTCCTATAACAGTGTGACCAAAATTGTATATAATACTCCAAATAAGACCTCTGCAATGTCTTCTACAACTGTGACATAAAATCCCAACTCTTATACTCAACGCCCTGACTGATGAAGTCCAAGCATGCCAAATGCTATTTTCACTAGTCTTGGAGGAGAGATGGGTATAATGCAATGTGAAACTGGATTTTTCACAAGATGGCCTTTTTTTGTGAGTTGATAAATGTCCCAAAAGCTAACTGCATATCAGGCTGGGAAAATGTAGCTTGAAAGTGCCAATTCTTACGCATGCACATATACTCAAGTTTGGGTAATCCAGAGATTCTCCAATCCTCAGAGTCTCAATCATTTTCCTCAATTAAAGAGTCCAAGGAAGTTTAATAGAGCAATGAAAAGTACCCAACGTGAAAGGCTACCAAAGAGAATAAGAAGAAAAAACAGCATGCATAGCAACAGTAAAGGACATAATAACGTTCAAAAACATTAGAAAGAAAAACGATGCAAACTGCATGTTAGCAGGTAGTGTGAGCATGAAGGGAGTTGAACTCATTTGTCTTGTTCATATGGTTCACTGTATTTTTAATTAAAAGTCTTCTTTCAGCCTTAAGGCAAGTTTGTCCTAACTGAATTTTCTCTGAATATCAATCTGAAGAACAAAATTATCATTTGAAATTGAAACTGGGTGATTAAGCAAAGCGCACAAAACCTGAATTTCAAGGACATTTTATACCTGGAGTCTGACAACTTTAGCCTAGATACCTGGTAAGCTATGTGTATGTTCTGCACAATATTTCAGTGCCCTAATTCCAGTACCCTACATTGCAAGCTATTAATGACTATAAACCAAGACCTATTCTGGGAATACAGTCTGTTCTCTAAACTCTCTGTGGAACACTGTTCCACACATGCTAATAGTTCTGCTGCCCTCGTTTCTCCATTCACTAGAGGTTTGCATCAGGAATGCCGCAAATCTTCATCACCTAAATAGGTCAACTGTTAACTTTTTACAAATTATGCCCCCAATTTTTTGTTGAAGATAATGACTCATGGGGTGGAGTTCCGAGGTATTGCCTGGCCATGGTATCTTTGTCAGAATCAGGTTTATTATCACTGACATGTGTCATGAAATTTATTAACTTAGCAGCAGCAGTTCAATGCAGCACATGATGATATAGAAAGAAAAATAAATATATCAATTACAGTAAGTATATCTATGTATAATGAATAGATTGAAACTAGTGCAAAAACATAAATAATACATATTTTTAAAAGTGAGTTAGTGTTCATGAGTTCAATGTCCATTTAGGAATCAGATGGCAGCAGGGAAGAAGCTGTTCCTGAATCACTGAGTGTGTGCCTTCAGGCTTGTGTACCTCCTTTTGACAATGAGAAGAGGGTACATCCTGGTTGATGGGGGTAATTTTCATCAACAATTTGTCCATGTTTCAGCCAACTTGACAATACTATTGTGAATTTCACAGCCAATGCCAAATCTGCCTTCGACAGCTGTTTGCATACACAAAAAAAAAGCTTTACAACTGTATACCAGTCTAAGCGTAAGGTGCTAATCCAGTAAGAAGAGGGTAAGAACCTGTAGAGAGCCTGCAGATAATGACGGCATGTGCAGCCTGAAAGCATTCTGGAGAACGTGAATTTACGTGAGTTAAGGCTGATTTATACTTCTGCGTACTAGCTTACGCTGTAGCCTACGCAAATGGGCTATGCCATTGTGAGCTTTAAACGTGTGCGTTGGTGTGCCTGTGTCGCTCTGCAATTCACCGCCAAAATGCTGGTTAGCGGTGGGGTTTCTATGCCACTGTGTTGAGTTTCTTCGTGTTAAAACTCAACACGCAGAAACTCAAACTTCAAACAATGGCGACTGAAACTGAAGGAGGGTGAATTTTCTGTGCTTGTCCGGCCACTGAGAGACATGGACGAGGAAATGCATTTCAAATATTTTCGGATGTCAGCAGGTAGATTTGACGATTTGTTCATCGTCTCCAATCATTTATTTCGCATCAGTGTACGCACAGTACATTCAGAGACTGGCAATCACCATTTGAGTTTTAGCTTCAGGTGGAAGTCAACAGGCTGTAGCAGCTAGCTACAAAATGGCATCGGGCACAGGGTCCTCCATAATTTTGGAGGTCTGTAAAGCTTTATGGAAAGCATTGCAGCCAGAGTTCCTTCCCTGCCCTTCAGTCGCCCAATGGCAAGCTATTGAAGCATAGGAGGAAATGTGATGCTACCAAGTGGACCAATCACAGTTGTTGCAGTCTGCGACGCCACAACGCGTAGTTACATTTTGGGAGAAGTGCGCGTTAGGCTACAGCGTAGGGTTCAGCATAGAGTACAGCATAGGGTACGCCGCTACGCCGTACCTACGGCGTACATTTGACACAGAAGTATAAATCAGCCTTTAGGCATTAATCTGAGTGGAGGAATGACACAGCCAAGGAAATGTACAAACCTCACAATACCTCACAAACACCAGCTTAGTAAAGAGCAATCTCTGAGATCAGTACAATTAATTTTATAGCTATTTTTATCCAGTGATTGGCAAAAGTTCTTATACCTGGACATAATGTCAAATTTCTCATATTACATGACATAATGCTATTACAATAACTATAGGACAGTTCAGTGTCTAGGGTTACCACGATTAGTGTGATATTTCTACTGTTAATCTAACTATACTATTGTATGTATCATTTACATGTTACCAAGACAACAGGTGAGACATCTGCTACCATGACTACAGTGTGGCGCAATGTACGAAATGAAATGTAATTTTCTGTATTCTGAAACCAATACTCCAACAAGATCTGGAGCCATGGACCAAATGAAACCTGATCTGAACATCAATCACAGAGATACGATCAACATTACCAGACAGGTTCCATCACTTAAACAATGATTTAGTCAATTAATGGGACAGTCAAGTGGCCCAGTTATCATGCTTTTGGTGGGAGCCACATACCCGAGTAAAATTTCACCTTAAAGGTAGTTATACAGCTGTACTAGAATATCTTAAATCAATGGTTCCCAAGTTTTTTTTGTGTGTTACCATCCCCTTGGCTCCTAGATCACATCCCCAATGCCCCCTCTCCCTTTCCAGCCATTACATAAAAACTATAAAGCATTTTGATTTTTGATGCACAATGAAAGAAAATAGGGACAGAAAAATTTAAAGCAGTGACAAATAATTACAAAAATTACTTAAATCTATTTAAAGGTGAAATAAATTTATTTATTTAATTACAGTAAAAAACTTTCATCTGCAATTTTAGAGCTGCATTAGTAGTCCAAATATTCACTTCTTCAGTGCTGTTTCACCTTTCAATGAAATGGATGGGCTTGATACAGTGATATCAGCTTCTCAATGTCAGGCTGAATGTCATTCACGATTCTCAGATCCCCATGTTCAGTAATCTGCAGTCTATTTCGTTGCTTTGAAAGAAGTTGGGTGACTACACTGAAACCACACTCCACTAAATGTAATGTTGGCAAGGCAATAAAAACGTCTTGATCTTTTTCCATAATGCAGGATAGTATTCAAAGATTTCTTTCTGCAGCCAAAAACCTTGACATGATTCTTTGGACATCGGCTTCAGCTCAAAGTCATTTTGTATTGAGATCAGTTCTTGCTCCTTCCTGTTAATTCTTCATTACAAGTGTTCAGGAATGGATTTATTACCCAATCTGGAATTTGGATCCAGAGAAGATCCTGAAATCTCCCTGACATGTCTTTATGCAGTTCACCCAGGTGAGCACAGTATGTATTGTTACGTACCCCATAACTGGGTTGCCAAACCAGCAGAAATGGACCACTAACTCTTCCTTCAGTTAGTCCTGACGAAGGGTCTCGGCCTGAAACGTCGACTATACCTCTTCCTACAGATGCTGCTTGGCCTGCTGCGTTCACCAGCAACTTTGATGTGTGCCACTTAGTTGGAGTCTGGATTACTGGAACTAAGAAAGTTTTATTAAATAAATAAGTAACACAGTACTCTAATAGTAAGGATATAAATGCAACAGGTTAGCAATGATAAAACACACATGTACACAGAACTAGGATAACAGGATCAGTCAAGCTCTATCGCAGTCTAGGGGTAAAATGATCAGTCTCAAGTGACGTAGAGTTCAGTTCAGTTCGCAGTAATCGCTGTTGTGCCGTTGGGGGGAGAGAGAGAGAGAGAGAGATAGAGAGAGAGAACGAATGATGATATTCAAATTGGATTCAAACAGATCTTTGATGTTCCTCACAGTTAGCTTTCGGGCGAGCCCTTTGTAATGTCTTCTGAGGTCACCAACTGTGACCCCTCCGTTCCGGATACGATCGTTCTTCTGCGGTGAACCCGGCACCCAGGCAAGGGTGGACACACACAGCAGGTTCCTGCCGATCGTACCTTTCCACCCTGTGCGTCTATGGTCAGTCCCGCGACCAGACCTCCAAAACTTCCACCAACTTGTGGGGGGAGGGGGGGCACAACGCACTTCCAGGGTCTCGTTATCTCGTGGTGTCGTGGTGTGTCTTGCCTTAGTGAACCTGTTCCTTTTATCCCCCTGCCGGGGTCTCGCCTGTCCATCAAACTTCAAACAGTTCAGGTTCAAAGCAACCGGTCTGACAATACTCAGAACTGTGACTCTTTTCGTTAAACTCTCTCATCTCTCATATTAGCATTTTGAATGTTTCTCTCTTTGTCTCTCTTATCAGCATCAATCTTCTGATAACTTGATCTTTTGTCACACCCCTACCCTTCAAAGAATTTTTACCGGGGTAAAAATTATAGGCATGAATACACTATTAGATACACACAAATATACATGTTCATCAGCTATTTGGCTAATACAGAGAACTTTAAGTTGTCAACACCTTGACAGACAGTCAGCAATCACATTTTCCGTTCCTTTTATATGTGTTATTTTAATAATCCTCTAAGACCAGGCTCCAATTTAGCAAACTTCATTGTGGCCAAAAACACTAATGAGTTGTGATCAGTGTAACTTCTCAGTGGTTTTCGTCCCGGACACAGATAACAAGGGTCGTCCCACACCAACTTAGCAATCTTTGGCAAGGGCTTAATAAGAGGGTGGGTAATATCCACAAAGTTGTTTTTTTTTGCAAAACTTCTGATAGTACCCCACCATCTCCAAGAACCTTCTCAGGGCTCTCTTGTCTATCGGGGTGGGGACTTCAGTGATAGCCTGCCCCTTAGCTTGCATCGGAGCCAGCTGCCCCGTCCTACCACAAATCCCACATAAGTGACCTTCGCGTGGCCGAATTCACTTTTTGCGAGGTTCACTGTCAGGCTGGCTTCAAACAGCCATTTAAACAGTGCCACACCGTGCTCCTCCCACGTGTCACTCCAGACCACTACATCGCCAATATACGCTTCTGCGTTCTTTAGCCCTTTTGTCACTGAATTAATCATCCTATAGGGGTGTTGCTCACTAGGCTGACCCGATGTGACAACAACACCATGTCCCGGCTCTTTGCATCGCCTCGGGACATCCGGTCATACGTGTGCATGCCGTTTAATTAGCTCTCTTAGCGGGTCGCTTTGTTCAGGGATTAAGGGAGAGACCTTATCAGCAAAGCTGGCCAAAACAATAGACTTCTCCCATCTGGTCGGCACCATACTTATCTTTTCAAAATGGGTTTTCCCCTTATCAGGTGGCACACTAGCCTCATTAATTTTCATGATAACACTGACTAGGTTTGTTCGCCTATCGTGGCAAGCTGTTAGCATATCAAAAGCCTCTAACTGTGTTAACTCACGTCTACAATAGTCAATAACATCCTTCCTCCTGTGTGGCCCGTAAAACTCTTTCATGATTCTACCGACTGTTTTCCTCCCCCCAAAATGTCCACCGAGGGGTATCTTGTGGGCCAGGTTAAGAATCTCATCCCCATAAATTTTTGGCACCACCCCCCATTCCTCATCTGCGGGCACAGTACTTGGTCTCCATTTCTTCCTTAGCACTCCCTCCTCCACACAATAGCCCACTGGCTCCCTTTTTAATTCTGCTTCAGAGAGAGCTGTCTCCGCCAAAACCATCAGCTCCTCATCTCGCTCCTCTGCCTGTATTAAGTCCTTCCTTGCTAATGCTAAGTCTGCCTCAACTCCCTCACTTCCTCCTGTTTCACTACGCTCCTTCTTTTCACTTTCTAACCCCCCCGGTACAAGGCTGGTAGAAACGTCTCAGCTAAATCTATATCAGCTTCGGCAGCCTTTCTGGACATACGCCGAGTGACTGCGCAAACGGGATAAACCTGTGAGTCCATGGGCGGGGCCTCAATGCTGGCAGGCTGGCTTGTCAATCTTACTGCTGGGTACACCTCTCCGCCGGCGAGATCATTACCGAGTAAGACCTCCACATCTTTCATCGGTAGTTCGGGCCTCACCGCGATCGTGACCGGTCCAGAGACCAAGTCACTTTTTAGGTGTATCTGGTGCAAAGGTACTGGTTCAGTCCCTTTCCCAATGCCTTTTATGACCCTGACCTCCCCAGTCTCGGTCTCTGAACTAAAGTCTAAAACACTCTTTAATATCAAAGACTGACAAGCTCCAGTGTCTCTCCAGATCCGCACTGGAACTGGGTTTAACCCCTCCTTCACCGACACCAATCCGGCCAAGATAAACCTTTCGCGCCCTTCCTGAACTTTATCAGACCTCTTCTTCCCTAGCGGTTTGTTTACCAGCTCAATACAGCCAGTTGGAACCGCCGTTTTTCCTTTCCCCGTCTCCTTCTTTGGGGCAAAGCACCTGGACGCAAAGTGACCGGCTTTCCCGCAATTATAGCATATGACCCCAGGAGATTTCCTACCAAATTGCTCCCGGTCTACCTTATCCTTCTCACTAGTCCCCGGCTTACTTACCGACTTTTCTGGCGGACTCTCCCCACCGTCCTGACTACCCTTCTGGTAGCCTTTACTCGGGGCAAACTTCGTTTTATGTGTCAACGCGTACTCATCCGCTAACTTAGCAGTTGCGGCTAAAGTGTCTGCCTCTTTCTCATCTAAGTAGGGTCTCATACCTTCAGGGACACAACCTTTAAACTGCTCAATCAGGATTAGCTGTAGCAGTCTGTCATAATCCCTATTGACCCCTTTCGAGGCGCACCAACGCTCACAATATGTCTGCAGCTCACAGGCAAACTCTAAATACGTGCGGCCCCACTGCTTCCTCGCATTCCGGAACCTCTGCCGGTATGCCTCCGGGACCAACTCATAAATCCTGAGGATGGCCTCTTTCACCACCTCATACCTCTGGGCATCTTCTGCGGACAAAGCTGAGTAAGCTTGTTGGGATTTTCCTTTAAGTACACTCTGAAGCAAAACAGCCCACTTATCCCTCGGCCAGTCCTGACTTGCAGCAACTTTTTCAAAATGGAGAAAGTGCCGATCAACATCAGTCTCGTCAAATGGGGAAACCAGCCTAACCTCCTGGGTCGCCCTGAACCCTCCACCTTGGTTCGGCATGGGCCCCTGTGCTGCCGTCATCTTTAACCTCTCCAGCTCAAATTCCCTTTCCCTCTGTTTCTCCAACTGCCTCTCTCTCTCTCCTGCCATTCTAACTGTTTCTCTCTCTCTTGCCGTTCTAACTGTTCCTTTTCATGTTCTAGCTGCCTTACCCGGAACTCGTGCTCGAGTCTCAATTTTTCCATCTGCACCTGTACTGTGCCTCCACCAGGTTTTCCAATAGATATCACCTCCAGCTCCCCTTGGGGAAACGCACCTTTAGACCCATAATGCTCTATGATAGCTCTGTGCATCTCCTCTCTCCTCATGGTCGACTTCCCCTTAAAAAGATTCAACCGCTTGGCCACAGCTGCCAATTATGCTTTCCTGGCATCCTCTAATGCCTCCAAGGACGGCGCCTTTAGAAATTCCTCAATCTCCATTTCTGCTGTTTGCCTTTTCTTTCTTTCGGGAATTTTAACCCAATCAATTACCCCGTCCCAAATTTAGCGTTCAAAATCCCGGACGAGAACCCCACTTATGTTACATTACCCTGTAACTGGGTTGCCAAACCAGCAGAAATGGACCACTTAGTTGGAGTCTGGATTACTGGAACTAAGAAAGTTTTATTAAAGAAGTAAGTAACACAGTACTCTAATAGTAAGGATATAAATGCAACAGGTTAGCAATGATAAAACACACATGTACACAGAACTAGGATAATAGGATCAATCAAGCTCTATCGCAGTCTAGGGGTAAAATGATCAGTCTCAAGTGACGCAGAGTTCAGTTCAGTTTAGTTCAGTTCGCAGTAATTGCTGTTGTGCCATTGGGGAGAGGGAGAGAGAGAGAGAGAGAGAGAGAGAGCGAATGATGATATTCGAATCGGATTCAAACAGACCTTTGATATTCCTCGCAGTTAGCTTTCGGGCGAGCCCTTTGTAATGTCTTCTGAGGTCACCGACTGTGACCCCTCCGTTCCGGATACGATCGTTCTTCTGCGGTGAACCCGGCACCCAGGCAAGGGCAGACACACACACCAGGTTCCGGCCGATCGTACCTTTCCACCCTGTGCGTCTATGGTCGGTCCTGCGACCAGACCTCCAAAACTTCCACCAACTTGTGGGGGGGGGGGGGCGCACAACGCACTTCCAGGGTCTCGTTATCTCGTGGTGTCGTGGTGTGTCTTGCCTTAGCGAACCTGTTCCTTTTATCCCCCTGCTGGAGTATCGCCCGTCCATCAAACTTCAAACAGTTCAGGTTCAAAGCAACCGGTCTGACAATACTCGGAACTGTGTCTCTTTTTGTTAAACTCTCTCATCTCTCATATTAGCATTTTGAATGTTTCTCTCTTTGTTTCTCTTATCAGCATCAATCTTCTGATAACTTGGTCTTTTGTCACAGTATATTTGAAGATCATCAACTTTCTTTCTTTTCCATCCCAGAGAGGTTTAGAAATTGAAAAAAGTCATGATGGCCAATGTTGCACTTAAATAGAAATATGGAGATGACTGATTTGACTTCGATAAAATTAACATCATTTCCTTGCAAGCAAAAATTGAAAATTGAGAAGTGAAAATTTTGCAAATAATTCTGACAAAAAGGCAATGTCATGCCTAATAAGAAAATTCTTGAGTTGATTACTGAATGAAGCATTCTAGTCTTCAAAGAATTTTATCACAGTTTCAAAAAGTACATAAGTGTCTCAGGCAGATTCCTGTGGAGAGCCATCTGACTTCTGTATTCAACAGCAAGCAAACTGTTCATCATTTTCAATATACAGCTCCTGAAATAGCTGAGAAGTGAGAGCATGGAACTTGTGTTTATTTACCACTTTGTGCAACCAATCATAATCACAGTCTTAGAAAAGTACAGGACAGAAACAGGCCATTTGGCCCATCTAGTCTGTGCCGAGCCATTTAAAACCGCCTACTCCCATGAACCTGCACCAGGACCAGAGCCCTCCATACCCTACCATCCAAGTACCTATCTAAACTGCTCTTAAGTGTTGAAATTGAACTCATATGCTCCACCTGCATTGACAGCTCGTTCCAAACTCTCACAACCATCTGAGTGAAGAAGTTTCCCCTCATGTTTCCTTTCACCCTATTCATCTTTCACCCTTAACCCATGACCTCTAGTTGTAGTCCCACCTAACCTCAGTGGAAGAAGCTTGCTTGCGTTTACCCTAAATACTTTGCTTCAGTATTTACCCCTCATAATTTTGTATACCTCTATCAAATCTTCTCTAAATCTTCTAAGTTCTAAGGGATAAAGTCAATCTTCCCATATAATGGGTCTCTACTCTCTACTCTTTCAACCTTATTTACATTTTTCATAAAGGTAGGTGACCAAAACTGCACACAATTCTCTAAATTAGGCCTCACCAATGTCTTATACAACTTCAACCTAACATCCCGTCTCCTGTATTCAATACTTTCACTTATGAAGGCCAATGTGCCAAGTGCTTTCTTTACGAACCTTTCAATGCATTATGCAGCTTCCCTTTGTTCTATCGCACTCTTCAGTGTCCTACCATTCTCTGTGTAAGACCTACCCTGGTTGGTCCTATCAAAGTGCAGCATCTCGCATTTGTCTGCATAGGTTAGGTTTTTAGCGACAAGATGTTGTCTGTGAATTATGCAGTGAATGGTAAAAATGTTAGGTACAGCTTTTTTTTAAAAAAGTAAAAATCTCACAGTGGCATTCTTTCAATTGATGGTGCCCACCTGTTGCAAGAGCAAGAATGTTAATGAGCAGAATGTCTTTCTCTTTGAAAAATTGCTAAACAGTCTGAAATGTTGACTCCCACTTCGTATCTGTTTCTACTCCCCTTGCAAATAACAACTGTTGAACCACGCTTTCACCTTTTATGAAATGAACATAACCAAGAAACAAAGATTTGTTGCCCGGCAACGTTGGCTCATCTAACTGCAGAACAAATTCTGTTGTCCTAAGGATGTCTGCGCCCCACACAGACTTCCAATCTGCGCCTTGTAAGGCATGAAAATGCCCGACACAGGCCTCTCAAGGTCTGAGTTGACGTTCCCTCCTTCCCTCCCTCCCTCCCTCCCTAAGTATATTGCACAATGTGTCTTCCACATTCTCAGATATTTCATTTATTCATCTTTGAACAGACTTGTCACTGAGTGGAACTGCTTTTATTATTTGGTCTGGTGACTTATGCAAAACCATATTCAGAACCATCCTTGCCACTGGCAAAATTAGTTTTTCTCCAGTTGTATGGGGCTTTCCATATTTAGCAATGAGCAATGAAATGCTGTACGAAGCACGCAAACTACCACTGTTTTGTTGTGAAGAGCTGGTAAACATGTTTTGAAGTGTTTTCCATTTCTGGATCATACCAGCTAATACTGTACTCAAGAAAATGAACAGTAATAATGTGTGGGCTGAGCTCGTAAGTTATACGATTTCTTCAGTCATATTTCTCACGATGTGCCAAAAACGGAAATGTCACATTGCTTTCCAACAACTCCATCACCATAGCTTTGGAGAGGGATAGGATCAGACAAGTTAGGGAAGTGTTTAATTGGGATAAGAAGAAATATGAGGCTATCAGTCAGGAACTTGGAAGCATAAATTGGAAACAGATGTTCTCAGGGAAACGTACAGAAGAAATGTGGCAAATGTTCAGGGGATATTTGCGTGGAGTTCTGCATAGATTTGTTCCAATGAGACAGAAAGGATGGTAGGGTACAGGAACCATGGTGTACAAAGGCTGTTGTAAATCTAGTCAAGAAGAAAAGAAGAGCTTACGAAAGGTTCAAAAAACTAGGTAATGATAGGGATCTAGAAGATTATAAGGTTAGCAGGAAGCAGCTTAAGAATGAAATTAGGAGAGCCAGAATGGGCCATGAGAAGGGACTGGTGGACAGGATTAAGGAAAACCCCAAGGCATTCTACAAGTATGTGAAGAGCAAGAGGATAAGATGTGAGAGAATAGGACCAATCAAGTGTGACAGTATTAAGTGTTTATGGAACTGGAGGAGATAGCAGAGTACTTTGCTTCAGTATTTACTATGGAAAAGGATCATGGCGATTGTAGGGATGACTTACACTGGATTGAAAAGCTTAAGCATGTAGATACTAAGGAAGAGGATGTGCTGGAGCTTTTGGAAATCATCAGGTTGGATAAGTCACCGGGACCAGACAAGATGTACCCCAGGCTACTGTGGGAAGCGAGGGAAGAGACTGCTGAGCCTCTGGCGACGATCTTTGCATCATCAATGGGGATGGGAGAGGTTCCAGAGGATTGGAGGGTTGCAGATGTTGTTCCCTTATTCAAGAAAGGGAGTAGAGATACCCAGGAAATTATAGACCAGTGAGACTTACCTCAGTGGTTGGTAAGTTGACGGAGAAGAACCTGAGAGGCAGGATTTATGAACATTTGGACAGGCAGAATACGATTAGGAAAAGTCAGCATGGCCTTGTCAAAGGCAGGTGGCGTCTTACGAGCCGGATTGAATTTTTTGAAGCTGTGACTAAACACATTGATGAATGAAGAGCAGTAGGTGTATTGTATATGGATTTCAGTAAGGCATTTAGTAAGGTACATCATGCAAGGCTTATTGAGAAAGTAAGGAGGCATGGGATCCAAGGGGACATTGCTTTGTGGATCCAGAACTGGCTTGCCCACAAAAGGCAGAGTGGCTGTAGACGTGTCATATTCTGCATGGAGGTCAGTGACCAGTCATGTGCCTCAGGGATCTGTCCTGGGACTCCTACTATTCGTGATTTTTGTAAGTGACCTGGATGAGGAAGTGGAGGGATAAGTTAGTAAATTTGCTGATAACACAAAGGTTGGGGGTGTTGTGGATAGTGTAGAGGGCTGTCAGAGGTTACAATGGGACATTGATAGAATGCAAAACTGGACTGAGAAGCGCCGGATGGAGTTCAACCCAGATAAGTGTGAGGTGGTTCATTTTGGTAGGTCAAATATGATGGCAGAATATAGTATTAATGGTAAGACTCTTGGCAGTGAGGAGGATCAGAGGGATCTTGGGGTCCGAGTCCATAGGACACTCAAAGCTGCTGCGCAGGTTGACTCTGTGATTAAGAAGGTATACAGAGCATTGGCCTTCAATCATGGGAATGAGTTTAGGAGCTGAGAGGTAATGTTACAGCTATGTAGCATCCTGGTCAGACCCCACTTGTAGTAGTGTGCTCAGTTCTGGTCGCCTCACCACAGGAAGGATGTGGAAACCATTGAAAAGGTGCAGAGAAGATTTACAAGGATGTTGCCTGGTTTGGGGAGCATGCCTTATGAGAATAGATTGAGTGAACTCGGCCTTTTCTCCTTGGAGCAACGGAGGATGAGAGGTGACCTAACAGAGGTGTATAAGATGATGAGAGACATTGGTCATGTGGATAGTCAGAGGCTTTTTCCCCACGATGAAATGGCTAACACGAGAGGACACAGTTTTAAGGTGATTAGAAGTAGGTACAGAGGAGATGTCAGGGCTAAGTTTTTTATGCAGACAGTGGTGAATGCGTGGAATGGGCTGCTGGTGATGGTGGTGGAGGCAGATACAATAGGGTCTTTTAAGAGACTCCTGGATAGGTACATGGAGCTTAGAAAAATAGAGGGCTATGGCTAACCCTAGGTAATGTCTAAGGTAAGGACATGTCCGGCACAGTTTTGTGGGCTGAAGGGCCTGTACTGTGTTGTAGCTTTTTCTATGTTTTCTATGTTTTTATAACATACTTTGAGCAATGTCTTAGCTATCAGACGCTGGAAGAGGACAGATTTGAATTTGTAAAGGTGCTCTCACAACCTCAGGTTATTCCAAAGTGTTACATATCCCTTGCAATATCAATTTCCTTTCCATTTAACACTCTTTTTCTCACCATGTTCATTGAAGATGAACATATCGTACTTAAAAATACTTGAGGACGTCCTGCAACACCTTGCCAACTCAAGGACAACAGTGATGACTGAGCTGCTCTTGCAGCCTATAAAGCTCCAGGGTCATGCTCCAATGTGCAGCCTGAAATTACTTCCAGGATCATGGTGCACATTCTAGAGTTTTCTAAGAGAATTGTGGTCTAGCAAAAGATGAGGTGATTATGTAATCTTTGTAATGAATTATGAGGGCCTGTGATCGAATGCTTATAGTAAGTAATTTAAAGCTATGCCTCGTCTTCCCTGAAAAAAAGATCATGTATATTCATGCAAACACGAGGAATTTTGCAGATGCTGGAAATTCAAGCAACACACATCGAAGTTGCTGGTGAACGCAGCAGGCCAGGCAGCATCTCTCGGAAGAGGTACAGTCGACGTTTTGGGCCGAGACCCTTCGTCAGGACTAACTGAAAGAAGAGCTAGTAAGAGATTTGAAAGTGGGAGGGGGAGGGGGAGATCCCAAATGATAGGAGAAGACAGGAGGGGGAGGGATGGAGCCAAGAGCTGGACAGTTGATTGGCAAAAGGGATATGAAAGGATCATGGGACAGGAAGCCCAGGGAGAAAAAAAAAGGGGGAGGGGGGTAAAAAACCCAGAGGATGGGCAAGGGGTATAGTGAGAGGGATAGAGGGAGAAAAAGGAGAGAGAGAAAAAGAATGTGTGTATATAAATAAATAATGGATGGGGTACAAGGGGGAGGTGGAGCATTAGCGGAAGTTTGAGAAGTCAATGTTCATGCCATCAGGTTGGAGGCTACCTAGACGGAATATAAGGTGTTGTTCCTCCAACCTGAGTGTGGCTTCATCTTTACAGTAGAGGAGGCCGTGGATAGACATATCAGAATGGGAATGGGATGTGGAATTAAAATGTGTGGCCACTGGGAGATCCTGCTTTCTCTGGCGGACAGAGCGTAGGTGTTCAGCGAAACGATCTCCCAGTCTGCGTTGGGTCTCGCCAATATATAGAAGGCCACATCGGGAGCACCGCACGAGGTATATCACACCAGCAGGCTCACAGGTGAAGTGTCGCTTCACCTGGAAGGACTGTCTGGGGCCCTGAATGGTGGTAAGGGAGGAAGTGTAAGGGCATGTGTAGCACTTGTTCCGCTTACAAGGATAAGTGCCAGGAGGGAGATTGGTGGGGAGGGATGTGGGGGGATGAATGGACAAGGGAGTCGCGTAGGGAGCGATCCCAGTGGAAAGCGGGGGTGGGGGAGGGAAAGATGTGCTTAGTGGTGGGATCCTGTTGGAGGTGGCGGAAGTTACGGAGAATAATATGTTGGACCCAGAGGCTGGTGGGGTGGTAGGTGAGGACCAGGGGAACCCTATTCCTAGTGGGGTGGTGGGAGGATGGAGTGAGAGCAGATGTGCGTAAAATGGGGGAGATGCGTTTGAGAGCAGAGTTGATGGTAGAGGAAGGGAAGCCCCTTTCTTTAAAAACCCGGAGGCTGGTGGGAGGCTTTCTTTAAAAACTCGGCGGCTAGTAATCTACTAGCTCTTCTTTCAGGTAGTCCTGACGAAGGGTCTCAGCCCGAAATGTCGACTGTACCTCTTCCTAGAGATGCTGCCTGGCCTGCTGCGTTCACCAGCAACTTTGATGTATATTCATTGTATCTATGTCCGTATAATTTTATATATTTCTATAAGGTCACCCATCAATTTTCTATGCTCCGAAGAGTAAAGTCTTATCCTGTCCAACCTTTCTCTATTTAAGTACAGGTAACATCCTTGTAAATCTTCCCTACATTTTCTCCAGTTTAACTATATCTTTCCCATAATAGGGTAACAGAAACACTATTCTGAATATATCTACTTAGTAGGATGGTGGTGCCACACCACCAGTGAAGAGTACTGTGCAAGTAATAACTCCTACAATGTTGCCCTGGACAGATGCGACTAACATTGACATACAGTCATGGTATACAGTTTGACAAAGGTAAGTTTTCCCCTCCAATTTGTTTCCTTTATTTCCTGCCATATATCCAGCTTAATATAACAGCAAAAAGTCAACTAGCCCAACTGGTGTTGCCTACCAAGACATTCTAGGTGAAGACCAACTAAATCTCTTACCCAGATACTCCAATTCTTTGCTAATCTCAGTGCTTCTTTAAAATATTGTTCATCATAGAGTAATGAAGATAGTAATCAGTAGAAGTCTGCATACCCATTGATCTAATATCATGAGATTTCATGGTACTCAGAATCATC
Organism: Mobula birostris; assembly: GCF_030028105.1. NCBI lineage: Eukaryota > Metazoa > Chordata > Chondrichthyes > Myliobatiformes > Myliobatidae > Mobula > Mobula birostris. Next base: position 85,919,467 of record NC_092378.1, read on the forward strand.
ATTGTTAGGGCCACTTTTTCCAGCTATGCACTACTGGTTGGTGCTGTCCACTCTGGAGAGTTTGTCCTGATGGTTTAAGGAATACACAGGGGTGACAATGATTGAATTTGCAATATTTCATTGAAAGATATGATCCTGCATGTATGATGAGTCAGCAGAACAACTCTCCTAATTATTACCGATTCCCACAATCAAATGAATTGGTTTTCCATCCACCATGAGTGAAACTGGTGCCTATTTCAATGTCAGGATGTCCATTCAGTTTTATATTTTGTTGTATTCATACAATTGAGTAGATTGTTAAGTCATTTTTCTGTAGAGTTAAAAGCCTACCATATTGTAGCTGCATTCTAACCCACATATAGACCAGCCTAAGTGGGTTTGTAGATTTCCTAACTTAAAGGTATTAGTGAAATCAGTTTTAGGTTCATCATTACAAATGTTTCCATTAATAATACTAAATTTTCATGCAGATGTAATTAATAAACTGAATTGAAATATACATTTATCCTAATGACACTTGCACTTCTTTTGATGGACTGTTCAATTACTATCCAATAAATATTGCCAAATCAGAATCAAAATCATGTTTATTTTCACTGTACTATATAACATAAAACTTGTTGTCTTGCAGCAGCATTAAAATGCAAAGAGAAAAAAACTATAATTTTCAAAATAAATAAATAGTGCAATAAAAAAGGAATAATGGTCTAGAGTTCATGGACTGTTTGGAAATCTGATGGTGGAGGAGAAGGTGAGGGTCTCTGAATCATTGAGTGTGGGTTTTCTGGCTCTTGTATCTGCTCGCTGATGGTAGTAACAAGAAGAGGGCATGTCCCATATGGCGAGGGTCCTTAATAGTGGATGCCACATTCTTGAAACACCGCTTCTTGAAGATGTTCTTGATGGGAGGAAGGGTTGTGCCCATATAGAGATGACTAAATCTACAACCTACTGTAGGCTCTTGCGAATTGGAGCCTACATATCATGCTGTGAAGCTACCAGACAGAATGCTGTCCAGCGTACATCTATAGAAATTTGCAAGTCTTTGGTGACATACCAAACCTCCTCAAACTTCAAATGAAGGAGAGCTGTTGATGTGCCTTCTTCATTACTGCATCAATGTGTTGGATCCAGGACAGAACCTCCATGATGTCGATACCCAGGAATTTAAAGTTACTCACTTGTTCCCCTCAATAAGGACTGGTGTGTGTTCTCCCAACTTCCCCTCCTGAAGTCTACAATCAATTTCTTAGTCTTGCTGACATTGAGTGCAAGGTAGTTGTTACGATATTACTCAACCAGCCAATCTATCTCACTCCTGGATACCTCCTAGTTGCAATCTGTAATTTTACCAGCACAGTGGTATCATCTGCAAACTTACAAATGATGTTTGAGATGTGCTTAGCCACACAATCATGAGTGCCTGTGATGATCGTCTGTAAGGAGGTGTTTTCACCGAATAATGCTAACTGTAATCTCCTGATGAGGTAGTCAATGATTCAGTTGCAGGTAGAAGTACAAAGGTCCAGGTTCAGAAGCTTTGTGATAATGCCAAGTACACACTTCAAGTACACATACAGGAATGTGTTGCTACAATTAAACAACTTGCAAGAATTTCTCCAGCACTTTGTGCACAGACACAACACATTTCCCCATACTCATTTCCATAGTTATCAGAAACATTTTATAAAAGTCAACTCACCCTTGCTCTAATCCACAAAATACGTTAAACCCATTCAGAATCACACTAACACTGTCTAAAATAACAAACATCCTTCACAGCTTTCCATATAACTCAAATTACCCCTCACTGAGCATGACATAGCTAATCTACAGGTGTCTATACTAATGTATCACAATTTAAATGGGATGCATTGAAAGCATTATGATGTAATACAGACGTACCTACCCTTTATACAGCTACCAGCTGGACCTGAAACAACCAGAACATTGAACAGTACCTGGAAAATCATCTCCCAATGTTTGAAGATCAATTACAGACTCAGCAGGCTGTAAGAGTGCCTGCTGCAAACTTAATCTGGTTTTGGTAACATTATAGGCCATTCAATAAAAGCAAGATCCCACATAATGAAGTCTGATAAATGACCTGATACAAGTCACTAATCCACTGCTGAATAAACTGTCTCCACTAGATCCCAGTATTACAAACCAAAATAGACCCAACAGATCTGTCAATACCCAACCAGGACCCGCCTCACTATGTAGTATCCTCAAGAACTTGAAGGGTAGATCCCAGCTGTGGTTAGCTCAGTTTCTTTCATCTTAATTGTGGTTCACTTATTTTCTTTTTTTTCAGCATGGGAAATTATTCTTAAACCAATGAATTCTGTTCATTTTTTACTTTCAAGTCCACTTCTCTGTCCCTTTAGACCACTTCACTTTAGAAATAAGAGTTGTCCCTTGTAATCTCCATTCATAGCTCATCAGTCTAAGCCCAAGAATCAATTTTCAAAAGGTGCTCCTTTGAATAAATTTCAGATTTTCTCATGTTTTCATAATATCTAGTGTGGCCTCATTGTATTTAAAGATAAGTTAACTTCCACCAATTTTTTTTTAAATCAGTCATACAGCACAGTAATCACTATGTCTATGCTAACCATTGTATTTCTCTATACCAATCCCAAGTACCCGCATTTCAGTCTGTAGCTTTCTGTGCCTTGGAGAATCAAATGCTTATATGATGCCTCTTAAATGTTGTAAGAATACCTTTTTATTGTAGTAGTGGGAGACAGAGTAGGAAGGCTTTGGCTCAAGAGGCTTCGGCGAGCAGAGGCTGAGGACCAGCTTGCTCCCAGTGAGGTAAGGCCAGGTAAGTTCCTTAAATTAATTTAATTACCTTAGGAGTAGGTAATAGAGGCATCAGTTAGGGCAGTTGAGTGCTCCATTTGCAGTATGTGGGAAGTCAGGGCGAGCACAATTGTCCCTGATGACTACACCTGTGAAAGGTGCATTCAGCTGCAGCTCCTGACAAACCGAGTTAGGGAACTGAAGTTGGATGAACTTCACATCATTCGGGAGGCAAAGGCAGAAATACACAGAAGTTACAGGGAGATAGTCACCCCGAAGAGTCAGGAAACAGGTAGCTGAGTGACTGTCAGGAGAGGGAAGGGGAATAGACAGAATGAGCAGAGCACCCCTGTGGCCGTCCCCACCAATAATAAGTATATCATTTTGGATACTGTTGATGGGGACGACCTACCAGGGACAAGTTGCAGTGGTTGCGTCTCTGGCACCGAGACTGGACCCTCAGCTCAGAAGGGAAGGAGGGAAAAGACCAGAGCAGTAGTGATAGGAGATTCAATAGTTAGGGGGACAGATAAGAGGTTCTGTGGAAGAGATCAAGAATCCCAGATGGTCTGTTGCCTCCCTGGTGCCAAGGTCGCGATATCTCGGATCGAGTTCTCAGTATTCTCAAGAGGGAGGGTGAGCAGCCAGTTGTTGTGGTCCATGTAGGGACCAATAACGTGGGTAGGAAGAGTTAGGAGGTCCTGAAAGGCGAGTTTAGAGAGTTAGGCGCCAAGTTAAAGGACAGGACCTCCAGGATAGCAATCTCAGGATTGCTACCAGTGCCACGTGCAGGCAGGTTTAGAAATAGTAAGATAGCGCAAATCAGCATGTGGCTGAAGACATGGTGCAGGAGGGAGGTTTTCAGATTTATAGATAATTGGGCAGTTTTTCAGAGAAGGTGGGACCTGTTTCAGGGCGGTTTACATCTGAACTGGAGGGGGACAAATATTCTTGCAGGTAAGTTTGCTAGAGAGGCTCCAGTGGATTTAAACTAGATACAAGGGGGGAGGGGAATCAGAGTGTAGGAACAGATGTAGGGGAGAAAGAAGAAAAAGAAAACAGTAAAGTTGTTTGCACCGTTAGTGATAAACAGAGAGTAAGAGGCGGAAAATTTCTTAAGTGCATTTATTTTAATGCTAGGAGCATTATAAGAAAGGTGGATGAGCTTAAAGCATGTATTGATACCTGGAAGTATGATGTGGTACCTATTAGTGAAACATGGTTATAGGAGGGGTGTGATTGGCAACTAAATATTCCTGGATTTCATTGCTTCAGGTGTGATAGAATCAGAGGGACAAGAGAGGGAGGTGTTGCATTGCTTGTCAGAGAAAATATTACAGCGGTGCTCTGGCAGGATAGATTAGAGGGCTTGTCTAGGGAGGCTATTTGGGTGGAATTGAGGAGTGGGAAAGGTGTAGTAACACTTACAGGGGTGTATTTATAGACCACCAAATGGGGAGCAAGAATTGGAGGAGCAAATTTGTAAGGAGATAACAGATATTTGTAGTAAGCACAAGGTTGTGATTGTGGGAGATTTTAATTTTCCATACATAGACTGGGAAGCCCATACTGTAAAAGGGCTGGATGGTTTGGACTTTGTAAAATGTGTGCAGGATAGTTTTTTGCAGCAATACATAGAGGTACCAACTAGAGAAGGGGCAGTGTTGGATCTCCTGTTAGGGAATGAGATAGGTCAGGTGACGGAGGTTTGTGTTGGGGAGCACTTCGGGTCCAGTGATTACAATGCCATCGGTTTCAATATAATTATGGAGAAGGATAGGACTGGACCTAGGGTTGAGATTTTTGATTGGAGAAAGGCTAACTTTAAGGGGATGCGAAAGGATTTAGAAGGAGTGGATTGGGACAATTTGTTTTATGGGAAGGATGTAACAGAGAAATAGAGGTCATTTAAAGGTGAAATTTTGAGGGTACAGAATCTTTATGTTCCTGTTAGGTTGAAAGGAAAGGTTAAAAGTTTGAGAGAGCCATGGTTTTCAAGGGATATTGGAAACTTGGTTCGGAAAAAGAGAGATATCTGCAATAAATATAAGCAGCATGGTGTAAATGAGGTGCTTGAGGAATATAAAGAATGTAAAAAGAACCTTAAGAAAGGAATTTGAAAAGCTAAAAGAAGATACGAGGTTGCTTTGGCAAGTAAGGTGAAAATAAATCCAAAGGGTTTCTACAGTTATATTGATAGCAAAAGGATAGTGAGGGATACAATTGGTCCCTTAGAGAATCAGAGTAGCTATGTGTGGAGCCAAAAGAGATGGGGGAGATTTTGAACAATTTCTTTTCTTCGGTATTCACTAAGGAGAAGGATATTGAATTGTGTAAGGTAAGGGAAACAGGTAGGGAAGTTATGGAAACTATGATGATTAAAGAAGAGGAAGTACTGGTGCTTTTAAGGAATATAAAAGTGGATAAGTCTCCGGGTCCTGACAGGATATTCCCTAGGACCTTGAGGGAAGTTAGTGTGGAAATAGCAGGGGCTGTGTCAGAAATATTTCAAATGTCATTAGAAACGGGGATGGTGCCGGAGGATTGGCGTATTGCTCATGTTGTTCCATTGTTTAAAAAGGGTTCTAAGAGTAAACCTAGCAATTATCAGCCTGTGAGTTTGACGTCAGTGGTGGGTAAATTGATGAAAAGTATTCTTAGAGATGGTATATATAATTATCTTGATAGACAGGGTCTGAATAGGAACAGTCAACATGGATTTGTGCGTGGAAGGTCATGTTTGACAAATCCTATTGAATTTTTTGAAGAGGTTACTAGGAAAGTTGACGAGGGTAAAGCGGTGGATGTTGTCTATATTTGACAAGGTTCCACACGGAAGGTTAGTTAGGAAGGTTCAATCGTTAGGTATTAATATTGAAGAACTAAAATGGATTCAGCAGTGGGTGGATGGGAGACGTCAGAGAGTAGTGGTGGATAACTGTTTGTCAGATTGAAGGCTGGTGACTAGTGGTGTGCCTCGGGGATCTGTACTGGGTCCAGTGTTGTTTGTCATATACATTAATGATCTGGATGATGGGGTGGTAAATTGGATTAGTAAGTATGCAGATGATACTAAGATAGGTGGAGTTGTGGATAATGAAGTAGGTTTTCAAAGCTTGCAGAGAGATTTAGGCCAGTTAGAAGAGTGGGCTGAAAGATGGCAGATGGAGTTTAATGCTGATAAATGTGAGGTGCTACATTTTGGTAGGACTAATCAAAATAGGACAATACATGGTAAATGGTAGGGCATTGAAGAATGCAATAGAACAGAGGGATCTAGGAATAATGGTGCATAGTTCCCTGAAGGTGGAATCTCATGTGGACAGGGTGGTGAAGAAAGCTTTTGGTATGCTGGCCTTTCTAAATCAGAGCATTGAGTATAAGAGTTGGGATGCAATGTTGAAATTAGAAACAAGCCATTGGTAAGGCCAAATTTGGAGTATTGTGTACAGTTCTGGTCACCGAATTATAGGGAAGATGTCAACAAAATAGAAAGAGTACAGAGAAGATTTACTGGAATGTTACCTGGATTTCAGCACCTAAGTTACGGAGAAAGGTTGAACAAGTTGGGTCTTTATTCTTTGGAGCGTAGAAGGTTGAGGGGGGACTTCATAGAGGTATTTAAAATTATGAGGGGGATAGATAGAGTTGACATGGATAGGCTTTTTCCATTGAGAATGGGGGAGATTCAAACAAGAGAGGATGAGTTGAGAGTTAAAGGGCAAAAGTTTAGGGGTAACATGAGGGGAACTTTTTTACTCAGAGAGTGGTAGTTGTGTGGAACGAGCTTCCAGCAGAAGTGGTTGAGGCAGGTTCAATATTGTCATTTAAAGTTAAATTGGATAGGTATATGGACAGGAAAGGAATGAAGGGTTATGGGCTGTGTGCAGGTCGGTGGGACTAGGTAAGAGTAAGTGTTCGGCATGGACTAGAAGGGCCAAGATGGCCTGTTTCCGTGCTGTAATTGTTATATGGTTATATGGTTATTGTGCTGAATCAGATCCAGAGTAATAATTATTTTGTTCTCCTTTACCCTGTGTACAGGAAATGACATTAAACGATCTTGAATCTTTTAAGTATCATCTCCTTGCAAATATCATCCCCTCATGCATTTTTTCATTTACTGTACCTAGTATAGTAAATGGCTGTAGTGTATTATTCATGCCAGACATTGGAATTCTAGGAGACCCAGAGTCTCCCAAGGAACTACATCTGCGTGAAGTGCATCCAGCTGCAACCCCTTCAGGACTATGTTAGGAATCTTGAGCAGCAGCTGGATGACCTTTGGATGGAAGAGTGAGGAGATAATCGATCAGAGTTACAGGGAAGTAGTCACCCCAAAGTTTCACAAGGCAAGTAGCTGGGTGACTGTTAGAAAAAATGAAAATGTGAATGGGCAGTTACTGCAGAACATTCCTCTCTATAATAAGTATTTTTGATACTGTTGTGGGGGATGACCTCCCAGCGGATTGCTACGGAGACTGGGTTTCTGGCACTGAGCACAGGTCTGTAGTGCAGAAGGGAAAGAAGGAGAAGAGGGGAGCAGTAGTGACAGAGGACTCAACAGTCAGGGGAACAGACAGGAGATTCAATGGACGTGAACAGGACAACTGAATGGTATGTCGCCTCCCTGCTGCCAGGGTTAGGGACATCTCGGATCGCATCCACAGCATTTTGGAGGGAGGAAGAGCAGCCAGATGTCTTGGTACACATTGGTACCAATGACACAGGAAGGAAAAGGAAAGAGGTCCTGGTAAGAGAAGTTACAGAGCTAAGAAGAAAGCTGAGAAGCCGAACTTCCAGGGTCCTGTAATTTCTGGATTGCTGCCTGTGTCACGTGCCAGTGAGGGTAGAAACAGGATAATTTGGCAGATTAATGTGTGGCTGAGAAGCTGGTGCAGGGGGCAAGTCTTTAGGTTCTTGGATCATTGGGATCTTTCTTTGGGATCTTTCTTTCTATCTCTTCTGGGGGAGGTATGATCTATTCAAAAGTGATGGGTTGCACCTGACCCGAGGAGGGCCAATATTTCCCCCGGGATCAATAAAGTATGATTATGACTATGACTATGACTATTCTCGTGGCAGGTTTGTTTAAGCTGTTGGGGAAGGTTTAAGCTAATTTGGCAGGGGACTGGGAACCGGAGTGAAGGGACTCAGGATAGGAAAGATGGTAAAAAAGGAAAGATAGCATGCAGTCAGACTGTCAGGAAGGGCAGATGATTGGACAAAATTGCAGCCAGCAGGGTGAGTATCAGTGTATTTGTGATGTAGAATCAAAAAGGATAGCAGATAGAGTACTCAAAGTGTAATATCTCAATGTACGAAGCATTGTGGTGCAGAAGGGTGGGACGGAGAAGAGGAGAGCTGTCGTCATTGGAGACTCTATAGTCAGGGAAGCAGACAGGAGATTTTGTGGACGTGAGAAGGACACCCGCATGGTTTGTTGCCTCCCGGGTGCCAGGGTCTGGGATGTCTCTGACCGGGTGCATGACATCCTGGTATGAGAGGGGAAACAACCAGAAGTCGTGATACATGTTGGCATCAACAACATAGGCAAGAAGAGGGATGAGGTCCTGAAGTGTGAGTTTTGGGAACTAGGCAGAAGGCTGAACAACAGAACCTCAAGGGTGGCGTTCTCAGGACTGCTGCCAGTTGTACGTGATAGTGATGGTAAGAATTGGAGGAGATGGCAGTTGAATGCGTGGCTGAGGAGTTGGTGCAGGGGGCAGGATTTAGATTTTTGGATCAATGAGAACTCTTCTGGGGAAGGTGGGACCTGTACAGATTGGATGGGTTGCACCTGAACTCGACGGGGAGCAATATCCTTGCAGGTAGGTTTGCTAGCATGGTTTGGGAGGGTTTAAACTAATTTGCAAGGGGGATGGGATCCTAAGCGATAGAGCAGTGAAAGAAGTGCATGGAGTAAAGCCAGATCTAACATATAGAGAGGCTTTGAGGAAAGAGAAGCAGAATAAAGGGTGTAAAGGTAGGAAGGCAGAAGGGCTAAAGTGCATATACTTCAATGCAAGAAGCATCAGGAACAAAGGTGATGAACTGAGAGCTTGGGTACATACATGGAATTATGATGTAGTGGCCATTACAGAGAATTGGCTGGCACCAGGGCAGGAATGGATTCTCAATATTCCTGAATTTCAGTGCTTTAAAAGGGACAGAGAGGGGGGTAAAAGGGGAGGAGGAGTGGCATTACTGGTCAGGGATACTATTACAGCTACAGAAAGGGTGGGTAATGTAGCAGAATCCTCTTTTGAGTCAGTATGGGTGGAAGTCAGGAACAGGAAGGGAGCAGTTACTCTATTGGGAGTACTCAGAAATAAGGCGGATGAGCTTGAAGCTCAGATGCGAGTGGGTAACTATGACGTTGTTGGGATAACGGAGACATGGCTGCAGGGGGATCAGACCTGAGAATTGAATGTACAAGGGTATACGTGCTATCGAAGGGACAGAAAGGTGGGCAGAGGGTGGCTCTGTTGGTGAGGAATGAGATTCAGTCCCTTGCAAGTGGGACATAGAATCAGGAGAAGTAGAGTCAGTGTGGATAGAACTGAGGAACAGTAAGGGCAAAAAGACCCTAATAGGTGTTATCTACAGGCCCCCAGAGAGTAGCATGGACATTGGGTATAAGTTGAATAGGGAGTTAACAATGGCATGTGGCAAAGGAAATGTCACAGTAATTATGGGGGATTTCAACATGCAGGTGAACTGGGAAAATCAGGTTGGTACTAGACCCCAGGATAGGGAGTTTGTAGAGTGCCTATAGGATGCATTTTTGGAGCAGCTTGTACGAGAGCCGACCAGGGATAAGGCTATTCTGGATTTAGTGTTGTGCAATGAACAGGACTTGATAAGTGATCTTGAAGTAAAGGAGCCATGAGGAGGTAGTGACCATAATATGATGTTTTTATCTGCAAGTTGAGAGGGATAAGGGCAGATCAGAAGTGTCAGTACTGCAGTTGAACAAAGGAGACTATGGAACCATGAGGGAGGAGCTGGCCAAAGTTGACTGGTCGGATATCTTAGCAGAAAAGACAGTGGAACAGCAGTGGCAGGTATTCTTGGGAATAATGCACAAGGTGCAAAATCAGTTCATCCCCCGAAGAAGGAAGGATTCAAAGGGGGGAAAGTGGCCACAGTGGTTGACAAAGGAAGTCAGAGATAGCATAGCATTAAAAAACAAGTATAACAGAGCTAAGGTAAGTGGGAAGACGGATGATTGGGAAATTTTTAAAGAGCAACAGAACTTAACTAAAAAGGCAATACAGGGAGAAAATATGAGGTATGAACACAAGCTAGCTAGGAATATAAAGGAAGATAGCAAAAGTTTTTTTTAGGTATGTGAAGAGAAGGAAGATAGTTAAGAACAATGTTGGGCCCTTGAAGAATGAATTGGGAGAAATTGTTATGGGAAACAGAGAAATGGCAGACGAATTTAGTTAGTACTTTGGATCTGTCTTCACTCGGGAAGACACAAGCAATCTCCCAGATGTATGGATGGGCCAAGGACATAGGGTAACAGAGGAACTGAAACAGATTGACATTAGGAAGGAAACGGTGATGAGTAGACTGATGGGATTGAAGGCTAACAAATCCCCAGGTCCAGATGGTCTGCATCCTAGGGTACTAAAGGAGGTGGCTCTGGAAATTGCGGATGCATTGGTGATCATTTTCCAATCTTCCTTAGATTCAGGATCAGTTCCTGAGGATTGGCGAATGGCTAATGTTATCCCACTTTTTAAGAAAGGAGGGAGGGAGAAAACAGAGAACTATCGCCCTGTTAGCCTAACATCAGTAGTGGGGAAGATGCTAGAGTCCATTATTAAAGATGAAATAGCGGCATATCTTGATAGCAGTGATAAGATTGGGCCGAGCCAGCATGGATTTACCAAGGGCAAATCATGCTTGATTAATCTATTGGAGTTTTTCGAGGATGTAACCAGGAAGATAGACGCGGGAGATCCAGTGGATGTGGTGTACCTTGACTTTCAGAAGGCATTTGATAAGGTACCACATAGGAGATTGGTGGGTAAAATCAGAGCTCATGGCATTGGGGGGAGGATATTGACATGGATAGAAAAGTGGTTGGCAGATAGAAAGCAAAGGGTAGCAGTGTATGGGTGTTTCTCGGAATGGCAGGTGGTGACTAGTGGGGTGCCACAGGGCTCGGTATTGGGACCACAGCTGTTTACGATTTACGTCAATGATTTAGAGGAAGGCATTGTGAATAACATCAGCAAGTTTGCTGATGATACTAAGCTGGGTGGCAGTGTGACATGTGATGAGGATGTTAGGAGAATTCAAGGTGACTTAGATAGGCTGGGTGAGTGGGCAGAAACTTGGCAGATGGTGTTTAATGTGAATAAGTGTGAGGTTATTCACTTTGGGAGCACGGACAGGAAGGCAGACTATTATCTGAACGGTGTGGAGTTAGGTAAGGGAGAAATACAAAGAGATCTAGGAGTACTTGTTCATCAGTCTCTGAAGGTGAATGAGCAAGTGCAGTAGGCAGTGAAGGCGGCTAATGGAATGTTGGCCTTTATTACAAAGGGAATTGAGTACAAGAGCAAGGAAATCCTTTTGCATTTGTACAGGGCCCTGGTGAGACCACACCTGGAGTATTGTGTGCAGTTTTGATCTCCAAGGTTAAGGAAGGACATCCTGGCTGTGGAGGAGGTGCAGCATAGGTTCACTAGGTTAATTCCTGGGATGTCCAGACTGTCTTACACAGAGAGGTTAGAGAGACTGGGTTTGTACACGCTGGAATTAAGGAGATTGAGGGGGATCTGATTGAGACATATAAGATTATTAAGGGATTGGACAAGATAGAGGCAGGAAATATGTTCCAGATACTGGGAGAGTCCAGTACCAGAGGGCATGGTTTAAGAATAAGGGGTAGGTCATTTAGGACAGAGTTGAGGAGAAACTTCTCCCAGAAAGTTGTGGAGGTGTGGAACATGCTGTCTCAGAAGGCAGTGGAGGCCAATTCTCTGGATGCTTTCAAGAAGGAGCTAGATAGGTATCTTATGGATAGGGGAATCAAGAGTTATGGGGACAAGGCAGAAACCGGGTATTGATAGTAGATGATCAGCCATGATCTCAGAATGGCGGTGCAGGCTCAAAGGGCCAAATGGTCTACTTCTGCACCTATTGTCTATTGTCTATTGTCTATTCTATAGGCCCCCTGGTAGCAGCAGAGATACCGAGGAGCAGATTGGGAGGCAGATTTTGGAAGGGTGCAAAAATAACAGGGTTGTTATCATGGGTGACTTTAACTTCCCTAATATTGATTGGCACCTGATTGGTTCCAAGGGTTTGGATGGGGCAGAGTTTGTTAAGTGTTTCCAGGACGGATTCCTGTCACAGCATATTGACAGGCCAACTCGGGAATGCCATACTAGATCTAGTATTAGGTAACGAACCAGGTCAGGTCACAGATCTCTCAGTGGGTGAGCATCTGGGGGACAGTGACCACTGTTCCCTGGCCTTCAGCATTATCATGGAAAAGGATGGAATCAGAGAGGATAGGAACATTTTTAATTGGGGAAGGGCAAATTATGAGGCTATAAGGCTAGAACTTGCAGGTGTGAATTGGGATGATATTTTTGCAGGGAAATGTACTATGGACATGTGGTTGATGTTCAGAGATGTCTTGCAGGATGTTAGGGATAAATTTGTCCCAGTGAGGAAGATAAAGAATGGTAGGGTGAAGGAACCATGGGTGACAAGTGAAGTGGAAAATCTAGTCAGGTGGAAGAAGGCAGCATACATGAGGTTTAGGAAGCAAGGATCAGATGGGTCTATTGAGGAATATAGGGTAGCAAGAAAGGAGCTTAAGAAAGGGCTGAGAAGAGCAAGAAGGGGGCATGAGAAGGCCTTGGCGAGTAGGGTAAAGGAAAACCCCAAGGCATTCTTCAATTATGTGAAGAACAAAAGGATGACAGGAGTGAAGGTAGGACCGATTAGAGATAAAGGTGGGAAGATGTGCCTGGAGGCTGTGGAAGTGAGCGAGATCCTCAGGGAATACTTCTCTTCAGTATTCACCAATGAGAGGGACCTTGATGATGGTGAGGACAATATGAGTGAGGTTGATGTTCTGGAGCATGTTGATATTAAGGGAGAGGAGGTGCTGGAGTTGTTAAAATACATTAGGACAGATAAGTCCCTGGGGCCTGGTGGAATATTCCCCAGGCTGCTCCATGAGGCAAGGGAAGAGATTGCTGAGCCTCTGGCTAGGATCTTTATGTCCTCGTTGTCCACGGGAATGGTACCGGAGGATTGGAGGGAGGCGAGTGTTGTGCCCTTGTTCAAAAAAGGTAGTAGGGATAGTCCGGGTAATTATAGACCAGTGAGCCTTATGTCTGTGGTGGGAAAGCTGTGGGAAAAGATTCTTAGAGATAGGATCTATGGGCATTTAGAGAATCATGGTCTTATCAGGGACTGTCAACATGGCTTTTTGAAGGTGTGACAAGAATACACATAGATTAAGATGTTAGCTGTCCTGTGGAATCAGCAGTTGGTCTGCCACCTGTCTTCAGGAGAGAGAGATAAGGAAAACAATGGAGCAGTACTTAGAGATGTGTAATGAAGGGGAAGGAGAGCTGTCAAGAGCGGCTCCCCCTTTGAACCCTGAACTGTTTGAAGTGATGGACAGGCGATACCCCAGCAGGGGGATAAAAAGGGACAGGTTTGCTAAGGCAGGACACACACGACACCCGAGGTAACAAGACCCTGGAAGCGGTGCGCCTCTCACAAGTCGGTGGGAAGTACCGGGCCATAAACGCACAGGGTGGAAAGGCACGATCAGCGGGAACCTGGTGTGTGTCCACCCTTGCCTGGGTGCCAGGTTCAGTGCAGGGAAACGATCGTATCTGGAAACGGAGGGGGTCACGGTCGGTGACCTCAGATGACATCACAAAGGACTCGCCCGACAGCTGACTGCGAAGGTCTGTGTGTGGAAGCCATTTGAATACTCATTCGTTTTGCTCTCTCTCTCCTTCCCCCCACTGTCTGCAAACTGAACTGAACTTTGCGTCACTTTGAAACTGGTCATTTGCCCCTAGACAACGATAGAGCTTGATTGATCCTGTTATCTTAATTCTCTGCACATGTATGTTTATCATTGCTGAACTGTTGCATTTATTATCCTTTTGATTAGAGTACTGTGTTGTTTGTTTCTTTAATAAAACTTTCTTAGTTCTAGTAATCCAGACTCCAACTGAGTGATCCATTTCTGCTGGTTTGGCAATCCAGTTACGGGGTACGTAACAAAGGGCAGATCGTGTCTAACAAGCCTGATAGAGTTCTTTGAGGAGGTGACCAGGCACATAGATGAGGGTAGTGCAGTGGATGTGATCTATATGGATTTTAGTAAGGCACTTGACAAAGTTCCACACGGTAGGCTTATTCAGAAAGTCAGAAGGCATGGGATCCAGGGAAGTTTGGCCAGGTGGATTCAGAATTGGCTTGCCTGCAGAAGGCAAAGGGTTGTGGTGGAGGGAGTACATTTGGATTGGAGGTTTGTGACTAGTGGTGTCCCACAAGGATCGGTTCTGGGACCTCTACTTTTCGTGATTTTTATTAACGACCAGGATATGGGGAATAGAAGGGTGGGTTGGCAAGTTTGCAGACGACACAAAGGTTGGTAGTGTTGTAGATAGTGTAGAGGATTGTCAAAGATTGCAGACAGGCATTGATAGGTTGCAGAAGTGGGCTGAAAAGTGGCAGATGGAGTTCAACCCAGAGAAGTGTGAGGTGGTACACTTTGGAAGGACAAACTCCAAGGCAGAGTACAAAGTAAATGGCAGGATACTTGGTAGTGTGGAGGAGCAGAGGGATCTTGGGGTACATGTCCACAGATTCCTGAAAGTTGCCTCACAGGTAGATAGGGTAGTTAAGAAAGCTTATGGGGTGTTAGCTTTCATAAGTCAAGGGATAGAGTTTAAGAATCGTGAGGTAATGATGCAGCTCTATAAAACTCTGGTTAGGCAACATTTGGAGTACTGTGTCCAGTTCTGGTCGCCTCACTACAGGAAGGATGTGGAAGCATTGGAAAGGGTACAGAGGAGATTTACCAGGATGCTGCCTGGTTTAGAGAGTATGAATCATGATCAGAGATTGAGGGAGCTGGGGCTTTACTCCTTGGAGAGAAGGAGGATGAGAGGAGACATGATAGGGGTATACAAGATATTAAGAGGAATAGGTAAGTGGATAGCCAGCGCCTCTTCCCCAGGGCACCACTGTTCAATACAAGGGGATATGGCTTTAAGGAAAGGGGTGGGAAGTTCAAGGGGGATATTAGACGAAGGTTTTTTACTCAGAGAGTGGTTGGTGCGTGGAATGCACTGCCTGAGTCAGTGGTGGAGGCAGTTACACTAGTGAAATTTAAGAGACTACTAGACAGGTATATGGAGGAATTTAAATTGGGGGATTATATGGGAGGCAGGGTTTGAAAGTCAGCACAACAATGTGGGCCAAAGGGCCTGTACTGTGCTGTACTTTTCTATGTTCTATGTTCTATAAGAAATAAGGTGGATGATCTTGTTGCACTATTACAGATTGCCAGGTATGATGTTGTGGCCAACACTGAATCATGGTTGAAGGACGGTTGTAGTTGGGAGCTGAATAGCCAAGGTTGCATGTTGTATCGGAGGGATAGGAAGGTAAGCAGAGGGGATGGCGTTGTTCTGCTGTTAAAGAATGGCATCAAATCAATAGAAAGACATGTGATAGGATCGGAAGATGTTGAATACTTGTGGGTTGAGTTAAGAAACTGCAAGGGTAAAATGACCCTAATGGCAGTAATATACAGGCCTCCCAACAGTGGCTGGGAGGTGGACCACAAATAACAACAGGAAGTAGAAAAAGCGTGTCAGAAGGGCAATGTTATGACAGTCATGGGAGATCTCAACATGCAGGTCAATTGGGAAAAACAGGTTCATAATGGATCTCAAGAGAGTGAATTTGTTGAATGCCCATGTGATGTCTTTATAGAGCATTTTGTCATTGAGCCTACTAGGGGATCAGCTATACTGGATTGGGTGTTATGTAATGAACCAGAGGTGATTAGGGAGCTTAAGGTAAAAGAACCCCTTAGGGGCAGTAATCACAATATGTCTGAGTTCAACATGGAATTTGATAGAGAGAAAGTAAAGTCTGACGTAGCAGTATTCCAGTGGAGTAAAGGAAATACAGTGGTATGAAAGAGGTGCTGACCAAAATGAATTGAAGGAGATGTTGGCAGGGATGTCAGCAGAGGAGTAATGGTGAGAGGTTCTGGGAAAAATAAGGAAGGTGCAGGATAGATGTATTCCAAAAACAAAGAAATACACAAATGGCAAAATAGTACAACCATAGCTGACAATGGAAGTCAAAGCAAAAGACAGCACATACAACAAAGCAAAAATTAGTGGGAAGACGGAGGATTGAGAAGCTCTTCATAACTACAGAGAACAACTAAAAAAGCTATTAAGAGGGAAAAGATGAAATTTGAAAGCAAGCTAGCAAACAATATCAAAGTGGATAGGAAAAGCTTTCTCAAGTATGTAGAAAATAAGAGAGGTGAGAGTGAATATACGACCATCAGAAAATGTGGCCAGAGAAATAACAACGGGGGACAAGGACGTGGCAGATGAACTAAATGAGTATTTTGCATCAGTCTTCACTGTGGAAGACACTAGCAGTGTTCCAGATGTTGAAGGGTATGAGGGAAGAGAAGTGAGTCCAGTTACTTTTACAAGGGAGAAGACTCTCAAAAAGCTGAAAGACCCGGGCCAGGTGAACTGCACCCTAGGGTTTTGAAAGAGGTAGCAGTACAGATTGTAGAGGCATTAGTAATCTTTCAGAAACATTGAAAATCATGGTGGCAGAGGACTGAAAAGTTGCAAATGTCTTTAAATTCCCCTTTAAGAGAGAAAGGCAGCAGAAAGGAAATCATACACCAGTTAGCCTGACCTAAGTGATTGGGAGTCAATTGTTAAGGATGAGGTTATGGAGTATTTGGTGACACAGGACAAGATAGGACAAAGTCAGCATAGTTTCCTGAAGGGAAAATCTTCCCTGGTGAACCTGTTGGAATCCTTTGAGATAATTACAAGTAGGATAGATAAAGGGGATGCAGTAGATATTGTATATTTGGACTTACAGAAGGCCTTTGACAAGGTGCCACACATGAGGTTGCTTACCAAGTTCAGAGCCCATGGTATTACAGGAAAGTTACTGGTGTGCTTAGCGCATTGGCTGATTGGTAGAAGGCAGCAAGTGGGAATAAAAGGATCCTTTTCTGGTTGGCTGCCAGTGACTAGTGGTGTTCCACAGGGGTCAGTGTTGGGATCACTTCTTTTTATGCTGTATATAAATGATTTAGAAATGGCTTTGTTGTCATGTTTGCAGATGATATGAAGATTGGTGGAGGGGCAGGTGGTATTGAGGAAACAGGCTACAGAAGGACTTAAAACAGATTAGGAGAATGGGCAAGAAAGTGGCAAATGAAATACAATATTGGAAATACATGGGCATGCACTTTGAAGAAATAAATAGAAGAAATAAACGTGCAGATTATTTTCCAAATGGAGAGGAAATCCAAAAATCTGAGATGCAAAGGAACGTGCGAGTCCTCATGCAGAACATCCTAAAGGTTAACTTGCAAGTGGAGTCAATGGTGAGAAAGGCAAATGCAATGTTAACATTCATTTCAAGAGGTCTAGAGTACAAGAGCAGAGATGTGATGCTGAGGCTTTATAAGGCACTGGTGAGGGCTCACCTTAAGTATTGTGAACAGTTCTGGGCCCCTCATCTAAGAAAAGATGTGCTGACATTGGATTCAGAGGAGTTTCACAAGGATGATTCTGGGAAAGAAAGAGTTATCATACGAGGAACATTTGACATCTCTGAGTCTGTACTCGCTGGAGTTTTGGATGTTGAAAGGCATAGACATAGTTTTGAATGTTGAAAAGCCTAGACAGAGTAGATGTGGACAGGATGTTTCCCATGGTAGGGAAATCTAAGACAAGAGAACACCACCTCAGGATAGAAGGGCGTCTATCTAGAACAGAGATGCAGAGAAATTTCTGCCAGAGAGTGGCGAACCCATGGAATTTGTTACCACAGGCAGCTATGGAGGCCAGGTCATTATGTGTATTTAAGGCAGAGACTGATAGGTTCTTGATTGGACATGGCATCAAAGATTACAGGGAGAAGGCCAGAGAGTGGGGCTGAGGAGGGAAAAAAAGGATCAGCCATGATTCAATGGTGGAGCAGATTCGTTGGACCAAATGGCCTAAAAATGCTCCTAAGTCTTATGTAGCTTAGTCTAAATTCTGATTGTTCTTTGTATGAAAGAATTACTTTCAGATCCCCTCTAAATCTCCTACCATCTAACCTTACATCTATTCCCTCCTGTTTTAAACACCCCCATTGTGGGAGAAAAAGATTCACACTATATACCCAAGCAACACACATCAAAGTTGCTGGTGAACGCAGCAGGCCAGGCAGCATCTCTAGGAAGAGGTACGGTCGACGTTTCGGGCCAAGATCCTTCCAACGAAGGGTCCCTTCCTAGAGATGCTGCCCGGCCTGCTGCGTTCACCAGCAACTTTGATGTGTGTTGCTTGAATTTCCAGCATCTGCAGAATTCCTCGTGTTTACACTATATATACCCATCCTATCCAGGTCCCCCTCAGCCTCCTCATCTTTATGAGAAAACAAACCCAGCGTATCCAGACTCTACTGAAGGTGTAAAGTCCTTTGGTATGGGGGTGATGGTGGCTTATTTGAAACATGTGTAGACAGCAGCCTGCATGGGTGAAGTGTTGAAGATGTCTGCAAAGACATCCATGACTACTGGACCTGGGATGTTGTCTGGCCATGCAGCCTTATGAGGACCGACTACCTGCACAGTCTTATCCCAAACATCAACCACCCCTCTGTCGTCACAGATGATTTTCTACTTTGTCTCTGTCCGGGTGGCCCAATAAAAGAAGTTACAATGTTCATATTATTGGACACTGCATGATCTTGTCTTTTATCAGTAATCAAATCCTAACTTGATTAGAGAGCTTATCCTTTTTGTTTTTGTGTATCAGTTGCTTGGATGAACTTCCCAGTAGTGTGCTAGTGCCATCCCATGCCCTAACTCTATTCCGTGCCACATAACCCTTTATTAGCCATGCGTAGAGGCTCACGTTTTAAAAATGTCCCTCAAGTGCAACGTCTTACATATCTTCCTGGATTATAAAGACACTGATGTTTTTTTCTCAACCAGAGAAAGTTCAATTATCATAGCGCGGATCACCTTAAGCAGTAGGTGACGCGGGGCATAAATTAGCGGCATGGGTTACCTTTTACGTGAGGCTCCATCAAGCACTGGGCCCCGTTGCCTAGTAACCGCTGGAGGCGCCGCGCATGCGCTGACATTCGACAGCCTGACGGCAGAATTTTGCAACAGCCAATCGCCAGTTACAGGAAGGTCACGTGGATTCGGCCTAAGGACCACCGGCGGCGCTCTGCGGGTGTTGACTGGTGAGGGATGTGGTGTGGAGTCGGAGTATTGGTAGAGAGAGGAGTAGGATGCTCTCTACTGCGCTTCTGTAGAAGGTCGTGAGTACTGATGTTCATAGTGAACGGTAGGACAGGCTTGAGGGGCCGAGTGGTCTACTCTTGTTCCTGTTTCCTTGAGTTCTTGTGTTAAGGAAGCAGTGAGGAAAAGAGACGAAGGGAAAGGTGGCACAAGTGGGTTATATTTATACACGCAAACACGAGGAAATCTGCAGATGCTGGTTATTTTTCAACCTCTTCTCCAACTCCTACTCTCGGCATTCCTCTTACATTCATACCCCAATTGTTAGTGTATACAAAGTCATGATTGCCGGCACCAAACTCTGGGACAGCACTGATCGCAAGCTTCCTCCCCTGCCTTCTATTACCAAGCCAATCTTGGATCTAATTTTCCAGTTTGCTTTCAATCCCATTGGACTATAGCCTTTTCAACCAGCCTTCCATGAGCAACTGTGACAAAGTTCTTGTCGAAGAATCAGATTTAATATCACCGACAAATGTAGTGAAATTGGTTAACAGTGGCAGCAGTACAATGCAATACATGATAATACACAAAAATAAGTAAATTAGTTAATCTAGTATATATATGTGTATGGTAAATAGTTAAATTAAAAACAAAATTATATATAAAAGTAGTCAGGTAGTGTCCATGGGTTCAATGTCCATTTAGGAATTGGTTGGCAAAAGGGAAAAAGCTGTTCCTGAGTCGCTGAGTGTGTGCCTTCAGGCTTCTGTACCTCCTACCTGATGGTAACAGTGAGAAGAGAGCATGTCCTGGGTGATGGGGGTCCTTAATAATGAATGCTGCCTTTCTGAGACATTGCTCTTTGAAGATGTCTTGGATGCAAAGGAGGCTAGTACCCAAGATGGAGCTGACTAATTAAACAAGACCCATGTAGACAACATCAAACACACTGCCCTTTGTTAATTCAAAAGCTCACTCACATTGGTTATACAAGATCTCCCTTCAGCAAAGTATTTTTGACTCTCAGTGATCAATCCCCATCCTTTCAAGTGAAGATAATTCTGTCCCTCAGAGTATGTTTCCCCACACATTCTGATGACTGATTTTATATTCAATGGTTTATCCCTGCTGCCCTTCTTGATTAAAGGTCCTCAGAGTTTCCAGCATTTTCTGCCCTTGCTGGTGTTACTGGGTTCTGTACAACACCTCCATTATAGTGTGGTTCCCTTAAAGCCCCTGTATCCACTGCAATGATATTTCAATCCAATATTGTCCTAAGGACAGCATTGTAAGCAAATATCATTCTTTTCAGACTCTACTTCAGTTACAAAATCAGATCCACATACTGGAATGAAGACATCCAGTGACGACGTTTCTTTGCAATTCCTGACTCACTCCTCTCCTGGCTTTGACTCTGAGCTAATACAGGTAGTCCAATATTGGGAACCACTAGTAAAACGTAATGGTAAAATTAGCTGCACTTATGCAGTTTTTTGTGCTGTATGGATCTGAGGCAGCAATGAGATCTTTTTTATTTTTCAGGCAAAGAGATGGATTTCTTCATTCTCTTCCTCATTTACTTAGCCTTTTCCCTTTCCTGCATGTTAGTCGCCATCAAATTTTCAAGTCAAAGTCAGGAGTGCTTTGTAAGGATCTCCCACCATGTAACTCAGGTAAATGCATTTCAATAAAAATCATTGAATGTCTGTATTGAACCATCACAGTTAAAAATTTGGTCAGACTTAAGCACTAAAAGGCAAGAATTTGTAGCCTTTCTCCTACTCAAGGGATTAACTTGTATTTTTGTGTTTGAAGTAAATTAGTGAAAAGGAGAACCACACAGTATACAACAGACCATGCAGTAAAATATAGATTAAAGCATTAAAAACAGCTTATGTATTTAGACTGCAAAAGAAGATGGTAGACAAGACATTCCTGCAGAGTCATCAGGTTTATTGCCACCAGCATGTGTCGTGCAATTTGTTAACTTAGAGGCAGCAGTACAATGCAGTACATGATAATATAGAAAGAAAATATAATAAGTCTATCAATTACAGTAAATATATATATATGTATATTAGATAGATTAAAAATAGTGCAAGAACAAAAATAATACGTATTTTTAAAAAAGTGAGTTAGTGTTCATGGATTCATGTCCATTTGGGAATTGGATGGCAGAGGGGAAGAAGCTGTTCCTGAATCATTGAGTATGCACCTTCAGGTTTCTATACCTCCTTTCTGATGGTAACAATGAAGAGAGGGCATGTCCTGGGTGATAGGGGTCCTTAATAATGGGCATCGCCTTTCTGAGTTACCGCTCCTTGAAGATGTCTTGGATACTACGGAGGTTAGTACCAAGATGGAGCTGACTGATTCTACAACTTTCTGTAGCTTCTTTTGGTCCTGTGCAGTAGCCCCACCCCCCACCCCCCCGCCATACCAGACAGTGATGCAGCCTGTCAGAATGTTCTCCACAGTACATTTATAGAAGTTTTTGAGTGTTTTAGTTGACAAAACAGCTCTCTTCAAACTCCTAATTAAATATAGCTGCTGTCTTGCTGTCTTTATAGCTGCATCGATATGTTGGGACCAGGTTAGATCCTCAGAGATCTTGACGCCCAGGAACTTAAAATTGTTCACTCTCTCCACGTCTGATCCCTCTATTAGGATTGGTTTGTGTTCCCTTGTCTTACCCTTCCTGAAGTCCACAATCAGCTCTTTTGTCTTACTGACATTGAGTTGTTGCTGTGACACCACGCCACTAGTTGGCATATCTCACTCCTGTATGCCCTCTCATCTCCATTTGAGATTCTACCAACAATGATTGTAAAATCAGCAAATTGGTTGATAGTCTTTGAGCTATACCTAGCCACACAGTCATGGGTATAGAGCGAGTAGAGCAGCAGGCTAAACACACATCCCAGAGGTGCACCAGTGTTGATCGTTGGTGAGGAGGAAATATTTTCACTAATCCACACAGATTGTGGTCTTCCAGTTAGGAAGTCGTGGAACCAGTTGCAGAGGGAGGTACAGAGACCCGGGTTCTGTAGCTTATCAATGAGGATTAGGGGAATCATGGTATTAAATGCTGAGCTACAGTCGATGAACTGCATCCTGACATAGGTGTTTGTGTTGTCCAGGTGGTCTAAGGCCATGTGAAGCATCTGCCGTAGACCTATTGTGATAATAAGCAAATTGCAGAGGGTCCAGGTTCTTGCTGAGGCAGGAGTTCAGTCTAGTCATGACCAACTTCTCAAAGCATTTCACCAGTGTAGATGTGAGCACTACAGGGTGATAGTCACCCAGAAGTGCTCACACTACTCTTACACTACTCTTCTTAGGCACTGGTATAATTGTTGCCTTTTTGAAGCAGGTGGGAACTTCCAACCGTAGCAGTGAGAGATTGAAAATGTCCTTGAATACTCCCCCCAGTTGGTTGGCACAAGTTTTCAGACCCTTTCAAAGGTACTCCGTTGGGGCCTGCCACCTCCTTAAAGACAGTCTAACATTGGACTCTGAGACAGAGATCACAGGGTCACCAGTGCAGCAGAGATCTTCACAGCTGTAGTTATATTCTCCCTTTCAAAGCAGGCATAGAGGCATTAAGTTCACCTGGGAATGAAACATCTCTATCATTCATGCTTTTGGGTTTCGCTTTATTGGAAGTAATGTCTTGCAAACTCTGCCAGAGTTACCGTGCATTCGATATCACCTCCAACCTTGCACAGAATTGTCTCTTTTGATCTTAAAATAGCCCTCTACAAGTCATACCTGGTTTTCTGGTCCAAACCTTGGTCACCAGACTTAAATGCCACAGATCTGCTCTCAGCAGACCATGTACCCCCTGGTTCATCACTGCTTTTTGTTTGGGAATGTACAGTAAATTTTTGTAGGCACACAGTCATCCAAGTTGGTAACAGCTGTGGCATACTCATCCAGATTCGAAGATGAATCCCTGAATACAGTCCAGTCCACTGATTCAAAGCAGTCCTGTAGGCTATCCTGTATCTCCGTTGTCCAAACCTTCTTGGTCCTCAGTACTGGTGCTGCAGGCTTCCGTCTCTGCCAATACTCAGGGAGTAGAAGTACAGCTAGGCGGTCAGACATCCTGAAGTGAGGGCTTGAAATACCACAGTAGGCATTCATGATAGCGGTGTAACAGTGTTCCAGTGTGTAGTTTCCTCTGGTACTACAAAGTGATTTGTTGATGGTAATTATTTAGTGATGTTTTCAGGCTGGCCTGGTTAAAATCCTCCAAAATAATGATGAAGGCGTTAGGGTACGCTGTTTCATGCATGTTGATCACATTACTCAGATCATCTAAAGTAGTGGTCACCAACCTTTTTAAGCCCAAGATCCTCTACCTCGACCTTAGTGAAAGGCAAGATCTACCTACTAAATCATTTAGAGAAAAAACAGCTCAGATTGTACTGCCAATTTGAGGCCTTTTATTTGGGCTAATTGTATTTGAATTACACAAAATACTTTTGTCAAACTTTCAAATTAATTCAAACAAGAAAACACTGTAACTAGCATATCTTTCCTTAAGAATATTACAATACTTCACACCTTTAATTCTAAGTTTCATTATTTAATTTTATTTCAACACGAAAAATAAATGCATAAAAATTGACTGTTGCGCTCAGTGTGATGACTGGGGCTGAATACTTATTGCTAGTTCCCTGAAATTTGGGTCATAACTACAGACAGCCAGTCTGAGGCAGACTGTGAGGTGTCTGTCAGTAAGACAGCTCCTGTACTTAGATTTAATCATTTTTCATCTGTGAAAATGCAATTTCACATAGATAAGTTGACCCGAAGTAGGCACTGACTTTTAGTGCTATAAAACCAACACGCACACTGCGCATTGTTGGGGCCCCATCAGTAGTAATTGCCACCAGTTTATGAATGGGGTTGTCATTTTCACGGACATATTTTTTCTTTCTTTCTTTTTCAATCTTTTTATTAGTTTCATAAAATAAAAACATAACATAGCAATAATACAAATACTAGGAGATGCATTGTTGTACTTGAAATGAGTAGTTATAAGACCAAATAGTATAAATTGACAAAATTCCCAATCGTGTAGGATAGCAATGAATAATACAGGTCAAAAAAAAACTGAAGAAAAATCATGAAAAAAAATAGAAAAAAAAACAAACCCCATCCCAAAAAAAACTAAACTAAACAGAATTAGTCAACTAAACTAAAGACTTGGGCAATTCTAACAACTTAAAAATGGAAAAGAAGAAAACCTTAGTGTCGATGACTCCATTTCTCTCAACCAACAGTACAGAGAAATAAAATAAGTTTGGAAATGGTCAAATTACATCATATGAAAATGCTGAATGAATGGCCTCCAAGTTTTTTCAAATTTAATGGAAGGGTCATAAACCACATTTCTAATTTTTTTCCAAATTCAAACACACCATAGTTTGTGAAAACCAATGAAATACAGTAGGAGGGTTAATCTCTTTCCAATTCAGCAAAATGGATCTTCTGGCCATTAAAATAAGAAATGCAATCATCCTACATGCTGAAAAGGTTAAATAATTTGAATCTATCATTGGTAATCCAAAGATAGCAGTAATTGGATGAGGTTGTAAGTCTATATTCAAAACCATTGAAATAATATCAAAAATATCTTTCCAATATTTTTCCAACAAAGGACATGACCAAAACATGTGAGTTAAAGAAGCTATCTCGAAATGACATCTATCACATATAGAATTAATATAAGAATAATAATGAGATAGTTTATCTTTGGACATATGAGCCCTGTGCACTACTTTAAACTGTATCAACACACGTTTAGCACATATAGAGGATAAATTAACCAATTGAAGAATTTTTTCCCATTTTTCAATCGGTATAATAATCTTAAGTTCTCTTTCCCAATCGGCTTTAATTTTATTGGAAACATCAGGACATAAATTCATAATTGCTACAATACTTTTCTGAGTGAGATTTAGATCTAAGATTTTTTCCAAAGTGTCCATTGGATATGAGTGTGGAAAATTAGGAGAAACAGTAATTAAAAAGTTTCTAATCTGTAGATATCTAAAAAAGTGAGATCTGGGTAAGTTATATTTATTAGGAAGTTGATCAAAGGACATGAAACAATTATCCAAAAATAAATCACAGAAACGTACTATACCTTTGGTTTTCCAATCAAAGTAAGCTTGATCCATAGTGGAAGGTTGAAAAAGGAAATTAGATATAATAGGACTTGCTAAAATAAATTGATTAAACCCAAAAAATCTTCGAAATTGAAATTATATACGTAAAGTATGCTTAACTATTGGATTATTCATTTGTTTATACAATTTAGAAGAAGTAAAAGGAAGCGAAGTTCCTAAAACCGAACCCAAAGAAGACCCTTGTAATGAATTACATTTAAGATTTACCCAATGTGGATTTAAAGATACATCCAAATCTTGTAGCCAAAATTTTAAATATTGAATATTAATTGCCCAATAATAGAATCTAAAATTCGGGAGGGCAAGCCCCCCCCTCCTTTTTAGATTTCTGAAATACCTTTTACCTAACCTAGGATTTTTGTTCTGCCATATATATGAGGAAATTTTTGAATCAACATTATCGAGAAAAGATTTTGGGATAAAAATTGGAACCGATTGAAATACATATAGAAATTTGGGCAAAATAATCATCTCAATCAAAGACAAAGAAATTGGTGACCATTTAGTAAACAAAAGTTTAATCTGATCAATTAAAGGTAAAAAATTAACTTTAACTGAGTCTTTATACTTTTTCGTAATTGTTATCCCTAAATATATAAATGAGTCAGTAACCAATTTAAATGGTAAACGTCCATAAATAGGTACCTGCTTATTTAAGGGAAATAATTCACTCTTATTAAGATTCAATTTGTAACCAGAAAAATTACTAAGTTGAGCTAACAAAGCTAGAATAGCAGGAACTGGCTTCTCTGGATTAGAGATGTATAACAACAAATCATCTGCATATAGTGATAATTTATGTATTTCGTTTCCGAGGGTAATACCAAAAATATTGGGCGAGTCACGGATAGCAATTGCTAAAGGTTCAAGGGCGATATTGAATAGTAAAGGACTAAGAGGACATCCTTGCCTAGTACCATGAAAAAAGGGAGATCTATGATTATTAGTACAAACTGAGGCTACCGGGGAGTAATATAACAACTTAATCCAAGATACAAATGTCAAACTAAAATTAAGTTTCTCAAGGACACTAAATAAATAAGCCATTCGACTCTGTCAAAGGCTTTCTCAGCATCTAATGAAATAATACATTCCGAGGGGTAAGTGAGGGGGTATAAACAGTATTCATTAACCTCCTAATATTAAAGGATGAATAACGGTTTTTAATAAATCCGGTTTGATCCATAGGTATAATTTGAGATAATACCTTCTCTAACCTAGTTGCTAAAATTTTTGAAAAAATTTTTGAGTCTACATTCACAAGAGATACCGATCTATATGATGCACAATCAGTAGGATCTTTATTCTTTTTAAGAATTAAGGAGATAGAGGCTTCGTAAAACGATTGTGGTAATTTACCTAAACTGATTGCTTCTTTGATTATTCTAGACAACCTCGGAGAGAGAATAGAGGAAAAGAATTTTAAAAATTCCACTGTAAACCCGTCCGGACCGGGTGCTTTACCAGAATTCAATGATGAGATTGCAGTTACTATTTCTTCCTCTGTAATAGGAGTTTCTAATGATAAGCAATCTTCGGGTGATAATTTCGGAAAGTTCAGTTTACTCAAAAAATCATGCATGATATTAAAATCATGAGGAAAATCGGAGTGATATAAAGAGGTATAGAATTCTTGAAAGGTTTTGTTTATCCCATCATGATCAACTGTCAAAGTATCATCGTATTTGCGAATCTTAGTAATTTGACGTTTAACCGAAGCAAATTTCAATTGATTAGCCAATAGTTTACCCGGTTTATCACTATGAATATAAAAATCACTTCTAGTTCTCATTAATTGATTTTCAATCGAGGATGTTAATAATAAGCTATGTTTCAATTGAAGTTCAACTCTGTGTTTGTACAGCTCCTTACTGGGAGAAATAGCATATTTTTTATCGATTTCTTTAATTTTATTAACCAACAAAAGTATTTCATTCTTAACACGTTTTTTCAAACCAGCCGAATAGGAAATAATCTGACCACGGATATAAACTTTAAAAGCGTCCCAAACTGTTCCATTGGAAACTTCTTCCGTAGTATTAGTTGAAAAGAAGAAATCAATCTGTTCCTTTATAAACTTGACAAAGTCCGAGTCTTGAAGCAAAATAGGGTTAAATTGCCATTGTCTATTAGTACAAGAAGTATCCATTAAATTGATAGAAAGTTTCATTGGAGCATGATCTGAAATGGCAATAATGTCATAATTACCATCAACTACAGATGGGATTAATCGAGAGTCAATAAAGAAAATAGTCAATTCGAGAATAAGAACGATGAACATGTGAAAAGAGTGAGAATTCTTTAACAGTAAATATATATGTAATAGTCAAATTAAGCAAGTAGTACAAAGATAGAAATAAAAAAAGTAGTGAGGTAGTGTACATGGATTCAAAGTCTATTCAGCAATCAGATGGCAGAGGGGAAGAAGTTGTTCCTGAAACGTTGAGTGTGTGTCTTCAGGCCTCTGTACCTCCTTCCTGATGGTAGCAACGAGACAAGGCATAACCTGGGTAATAGGGGTCCTTAATGATGGATGCCGCCTTTTTGAGGCATCAGTCCTTGAAGATGTCCTGAATGCTACGAAGGCTAGTGCCTATGATGAAAGTGACTACATTTACAACTCTGCAGCTTATTTCGGTTCTGTGCATTAGCCACCCTACCCCCCCCCCACCCATATCAGATGGTGATGCAACCAGTTAGAATGCTCTCATACCAAACCACCTCAAGCTCCTGGGGAAATATAGCCGCTGTCATGCCTTCTTTGTAGCTGCATCAATATGTTGGGTCCAGGTTAGATCCTCAGAGATATTGATACGCAGGAATTTGAAATTGCTCATTCTTTCCACTTCAGACCCCTCTATGAGGACAGGTGTGTGTTCCCTCATCTTACCCTTTCTGAAGTTCGCAATCAGTTCCTTGGTCCTACTGATGTTGAGTGCAAGGTTGCTGCTCCTATTTGCCTTCTTATCACCATCTGAAATTCTGCCAACAATAGTTGTATCATCAGTAAGTTTATATAAGGCATTTGAGCTGTGGGTTCTTTCCAAGTATTCTCCAAATAAAGACGTTTTATGGAATTCCTTGGATTTATTTGGTCACCACTGTGTACTTAAAGCTCCTCATCCTACAGGCCCAATAATAACACCATAAGATATTGGAGCAGAATTAGGCCATTTGGCCCATCGAGTCTGCACCACCATTCAATCATGGCTAATCCTTTTGTCCCTCCTCAGCCCCACTTCCCAGCCTTCTCACCGTAACCTTTGATGCCATGTCCAGTCAAGAACCTATCAGTCTCTGCTTTAAATGCACCCAACAACCTGGTCTCTACAACTGCCTTTGGTAACAAATTCCGCAAATTCACCACCTTCAGGCTAAAGAAGTTTTTCCGCATCTCTGTTTTAAACGGATGTCGCTCTATCCTGAGGTGGTGTCCTCTTGTCCAAGATTCCCACATCATGGAAAACATCCTTTCCATATCTATCATGTCTATGCCTTTCAACATTCAAATGATTTCAATGATATCCCCTCTCATCCTTCTAAGTTCCCGTTAGTACTGACCCAGGGCCATCAAACTTTCCTCATATGATAACTCTTTTATTCCTGGAATCATTCTTGTGAACCTCCTCTGAACTCTCTCCAACGTCATCTTTTCGTAGATGAGGAGGCCAAACCTGTTCATAATACTCGTGAGGCCTCAGCAATGCCTTATAAAGTCTCAGCACCAGATCACTGCTCTTACATTCCAGACCTCTTGAAATGAATACGAACATAGCATTTGCCTTCCTCACCACCAACTCTACCTGCAAGTTAATCTTTAGGATGTTCTGCACAAAGACTCCCAAGTCCCTTTGCAGCTCAGATTTTTGAATTTTCTCCCCATTTAGAAAATAGTCTGCACATTTGTTTCTTCAACCAAAGTGCATGACCATGCATTTTCCAAACTTGTATTTTATTTGCCACTTTCTTGTCCATTTCCCTAATCTGTTTATGTCCTTGTGTAGCCTACCTGTTTCCTCAACACTACCTGCCCCTCCTCCAGTCTTTGTATCATCGCAAACTTGGCAACAAAGCCATCTATTCCATCATCTAAATCATTGACATACAGCATAAAAAGAAGCACTCTCAACACTAACCCCTGCAGAACTCCACTAGTCACTGGCAGCCAAACAGAAAAGGATCCTTTTATTCCCATTCATTGGTTCCTACCAACTAGCCAATTCTCTAAGCATGCCAGTAACTTTCCTGTAATACCATGGGCTCTTAACTTGGTAAGCAGCCTCATGTGTGGCACCTTGTGAAAGGCCTTCTGAAAGTCCAAATATACAACATCCATTGCATCCCCTTTATCTATCCTATCCTACTTGTAATCTCCTTGAAGAATTCCAACAGGTTCATCAGGCAATATCTTCCCTTAAGGAAACCATGCTGACTTTGCCCTATCTTGTCCTGCGTCACCAAGTACTCCAGAACAATTGACTCCAATATCTTCCCAATCATTAGGTCTATTATTTCCTTTCTGCTGCCTTCCAATTGTCCACTCCTCTGATACCATGCCAGAGTCCCATGATTTTTGAAAGATCATTACTAATCCCTCCAACAATCTCTACTGCTAGCTACCTTTTTCAGAACCCTAAGGTGCAGTTCATCTGGTCCGGGTGACTTATGTACCCTTCGGTCTTTCAGCTTTTTGAGCACCTTCTCCCTTGTAGTAGTAACTTCTCTGTAATAGTAATAGCTTCTCTTCCCTCACACCCTTCAATATCTTCCACAGTGAAGACTGATGCAAAATACTTATTTAGTTAATTTGCCATCTCTTTGCCCCCTGTTATTATTTATCTGGCCTCATCTAGCAGTCCAATATCCACTGTCATCTCTCTTTTGTTTTTTTACATACTTGAAAAAGCTTTTACTATCCACTTTGGTATTGTTTGCAAGCCTGTATCATATTTTATCTTTTCCCTCCTAATGATTCTTTTATTTGCTTTCTGTCGGATTTTCAAAGCTTCCCGATCCTCTATCTTCCTGCTAATTTTTGCTTTGTTTTATGCCCTCTCTAGCTTTGACTTCTCTTCTCAGCCACAGTTGTACCATGGAGAAAGAAGAGGAATGTGAAATAGGGCTGGAACTAGCTTAAGCACAATTGGCTACATGGCTTTGTAATCTGTAATATAATCATTGTAAACTAAATAATACAGAAATTTGAGGAGAGGGTCCTGAATCCATGTGATACCACCTCGCAAAAAATCTACAATCTCCATGCAAGATGCCTTCAAAAGAGATTAAGTTGTCATCCCATGACACCACAAGCAACAGCAAAGCCTGGGTCTGGCAGTGAGCAGGCTTTTAGATGGAAACCTTGACTCCTGCTTGGAAGGTTTTGGAGAGATTTTATTTAATGCCGGCAATCAGGTTTCATGAAAGTTGATGTGTTCACAGTGTCATAACTGCATTGTCTCACTCCTCAAGGAATCATACATTTTGGAGTTCTTGCTGGTTAAGTGTTACCCAGCCAAAGTTTCCTTAACCAGCTCTTAGTCCATCACTTTGTATTTTGAGCACATCGAGTTTTCATCTAGTTACTCATGAAATGTGATCAGAGTTCAAAGCTGTTAAATATTTTGGTGTTCTTGAAGGCATTTGGAATGCATATCAGGTAGCACTTGGATTTGCATCGGCCTTAGTAAAAGAGTTGTTGAATGCTTTCTTATGCCTCAAACGATTGAGATATTCTCAAACTATTTTAGGATGTGATATTGTTATTCTAGCCTTGACCATGGGTTTCATCTTTATCTCCTGAGTCAGTAGATCAAGGCTTCAAGTTTTGCTCTCAGACTCAACAAACCTTCTTCTGGAGGAACTCAGCAGGTTGAGCAGCATCTGTGGGAGGAAGGAACCACTGCATCATGACTGCTCTAGAGATACTAAATTCTAGCCTTGTCTACCTTCCCAGGTTAATGTAATAGGATCTCAAGGCACTGACTCTAACTGAAGAGCAAGGGAGTGTCCTTATGTCTTGACCAATATCAATCCCTCCACAAACCTCACCAAAACAATAGGTTCATTATATTGCTATTGTTGGTAGCTGACTGGAAGAATATTGTCTACTGTATGAGTTACATGAAAACAGTAACTCTACACCTTAATGGCATAGTTTGACTGTGAAGTTATTTGATTCATCCTAAGCTCATGATCTGTGCTATATAAATGCAAGCCTTTCTTCTACCTCCATTTTCTTTCCATCATTAATAGATGATTGGGCCAATGGTTCCTCGACAGATGCAGGTAGCAGTGCAGTATGCTTTACATAGGCTCATCCATCGGAGGTGAGTGTAAATACCTGCATAACCAATCCTCACTCATTCTGTGTGGTTAGCAGGGGTGTTGCAAATAAAAAGATGAATGCCCAGCTAAAGGGTCCCCAAAGGGCAAGGTATTTCCGGCTGTTGCCCAACACACAACTGATACAGATTCAACACCAGTGAATCACCAGACTGGATTTGATTTAAGTAGCTTATTTATATAAAAAAAATGATCAGCTTTTCACATGAAATATGCACCCTGATATCTTTCTGTTCCTTCACCCTATTGAGAATTTTATCACTTTTGATTCTCCATTTCCAAAAAATGCTATTTCATATCTATCTTCATTCCAACCTACTCTCCACTAACGTTCTACATTCAGCTTAGCAG
The DNA here is from genome assembly GCF_030028105.1 of Mobula birostris. Lineage (NCBI taxonomy): Eukaryota > Metazoa > Chordata > Chondrichthyes > Myliobatiformes > Myliobatidae > Mobula > Mobula birostris. The sequence goes on from NC_092378.1 coordinate 85,951,702, forward strand.
TTTTTCAGATTTTCTAATTTTGAAGTATCCATGTTTTGTTTATTTTCTATTAAGATAATTTTCTCCCTCCAAATTCTTTGTGTATGTGGAGAAAGGAAAGACCTGAAACAATCCTTTGAATTCCTGGAAACCTTTTCCAGAATACATGTTAATCTATTGCTCTTGAATAAAAATTTACCTCATGGTGGTATTCATGAAAAGGCAGTAGAAGCTGATAAGAACCTAGCTGGGGACAGAAACTAGTGATCCAATAAATACGTAAACTACAAAACAGGTTTACTTGAAGCACAGGCACAGCTAATTAATATGTAGGAAGATTTACAATGAACACAATGCATAAACTTGTAGAGTACCTAATCACCACCTTTCACTTTTAACAGGAACTCCTTCTTCCTGGCCCTGCATCTTCTTTTGGAAGTAGCTGTGTATGGAGAGTATTCCTGGGAAGTGTTCCCTTATGCCTTGGAATTGGGATTCACACTCAGTAACTTGCTGCTGCCTTACACCCTGTTGTTTGGAAAGATGTACTTTTTCTACCTGTGCTGTATCAGTGACCCTGGTAGGAAACAATGGTGAAATGACTTGGGCATTCATCTGTCTCATGCTAATGTGCTGCCACTTTTCCTCGGTTGACTGGCTCAGTTAGTAAAATGAGAGCTCATGTCCCATTTTTAAGCTGACACTTAGTGAGTAATATTGAGGTGGCGGCGGAGGGAATTAAGGTCTCTAAAGCAAAATCCACTGTCAGTTGTGTGTAAAGATTTCATTGCTCTATTTCAGAAGAGGTTTCCAGTATTTGTCCCTAGAAGAATATTTTGAGATTGATCTGAAGACAGAATGCTGGAAATAGTGGGCAAGTTTGGCAGCATTGTGGGGAGAGAAACAATGAACACAAGATGATCAAAATATTGACCAAAACACAAAATGCTGAAGAAGCCCAGTAAGTCAGACAGCATCTATGGAGAGGAATAAACAGTCAACATTTTGGGCTGAGGTGGACAGAAGCCAGAATAAGAACGTAGGGGGAGGGGGGAAAAGGAGCATAGGGTGATGTAAAACCTGGTGGGTGGTTGGAAGAGTGGGGTTGGAGTAGAAGATGAGAGGAGATATCTGGAAGAGATGAAGAGTTGAAGAAGTAATCTATTAGGAGAGAGCAGTGGTCTATGGAAGAAGAGGGAGGAGAGGAACCAGAGAGAGGTAATGGGCAGGTGGGGAGAAGAAGGGGGTGAGAAGTTAACCAGAATGGGAAATGAGAAAAGGAGGGAGAAGTTACTAGAAGTTAGAGAAATTTTTCATGCCATCAGGTGCAGATGGAATATGAGGTATTGCTCCTCCAACCTGAGTTGGACTCATCATGGCAGTAGAGGAGGCATGGATTGATCTGTCAGGATGGGAATGGGAAATCGACTTAAAATGGGTAGCCACCAGAAGATCCTGGCTTTTGTGGTGGACAGAGCAAAGGTGGTCAACAAAACAGACGCCCAATCTGTGTCGGGTCTCACTGATGCAGAGGAGGCCGCACCAGGAACACTGGATACAGTAGATTACCCTGACAGACTCGCAGGTGAACTATCACCTCACCTGGGAGGACTGTTTGGGATCCTGAATGGTGGTGAGGGAGGAGGTATAGGAGTAGGTATAGAACTTGTCACGCTTGCATGAATACATACCAGGAGGGAGATCAGTAAGAAAAGACAAGTGGACAAGGAAGTGTTCCACACAGAAAGCAGAGAGTGGAGGGAGGGAAAGATGTGCTTGATGGTAGATGGTGGAAGTTACTGAGAATGATGTGCTAGATATAGAGGCTTTTAGAGCAGTTGGTAAGGACAAGGGGAACCCTGCCCCTGTTATGACGGTAGGATTGGGTGAGGGCAGATGTGTGGGAAATGGAAGAAATCTGGGTAAAGGCAGTGTCGATGGTGATGGAAAGGAAACTGTTCTTTGAAAGAGAAAGACATCTCAGATGCTCTAGAATGGGAGACCTCAGCCTCAGAACAGATGCAGTTGAGAAGCAGGAACTGAGAGAAGAGAACAACATTTTTACAAGTGACAGGGTGGGAAGAGCTATAGTTAATATAACTGTGAGAGTCAGTAGGTCTGTAGAAGATTTCAGTAGATAGTTTCTTTCCAGAGATGGGGACAGTGTGATTGAGATGGGGAGAGAAGTGCCACAGATGAATGAAGTAAATTTGAGGGCAGGGTGGAAGTTGGAGGCAAAGATGATAAAATTGACAAGTTCAGCTTGGGTGCAGGAAGCAGCACCAATGCAGGTGGCAGCACTAATGCCGGTGTCAACGTTGCAGAGAAAAAGTTGGGGAACATTACCAGTATAGGCTTGGAAAGTGGATTGTTCCACTTAGACACAAAAAGGTAGGCAGTGTCAATTGCTACACCTTTGTTTTGGAGAAAGTACGAGGAGCCGCATGCTAAGTTGTTGAAGATAAGAAACAGTTCCACCAGCCAGAGGAGTGTTATGGTGGAGGGGAGCTGGTTAGATCTATTGTCCAGTAATCTTAAAAAACAGAAATGCAGGAAAATCTCAGTCAGGCAGCGTCTATAGGAGAGAATTCAGGCCGAGACCCTTCATCAGGCCTTAAAGGGAGGGAAGAAGAAGCCAGAATAACAAGTTGAGGGAGGGGAAGGAGTACAAGCTGGCAAGTGATAGGTGAAACCAGATGAGGGGGAAGATGGGTGGGTGGGGGAAGGAGCATGAAGTGAGAAGCTGGATGGTGATAGATGGATGTAGTAAAGGGCTGAAGAAGAATGAATCTGATAGGATATTACAGTGGATATCAGAAGCAGGTGAGGGGCAGAGTAGGGTAAGAGGGGAGCCAGAATAGAGAATGGAAAAGGAGAAGTGGGGGGGGGGGGGGGGGAGAAATTACCGTAAGTTATATTCGTGCCGTCAAAGGCTATGCAGATGGAATATGAGGTCTTGACCCTCAAATCTGAGGGTGGACACATCGTGGCAGTAGAGGATGCCATGGACCAACATATGGGAATGGGAAGTAGAATTAAAATGGGTTGCCACTGGAAAAACACACCTTTTGTGGCAGATGGAGTAAAGGAGCTTAACAAAGCAGTCCTCCGATCTACGCTGTGTCTCACCGATGTGGAGGAGGGTGCACTGAGCATCAGGTACAGTAAATGACCCCGGCCTACCGTCAGGTGAGATACCACCTCAGCTGGAAGGACTGGTTGCGGCTCTGAATGGTGGTGAGGGAGGAAGTGTAGGAGCAGGTGTAGCACTTGTCATGCTTGCAGGGATAAGTGCGAGGAGGGAGATCGGTGAGGAGGGACAAGTGGACAAGGGAGTCAGATGAGTTGAAATAGGATTTGGCTTAATTTTTCATCAAAGTCAGTTCCACACACTTTTGAGATTGTGTCTGTGGTTGTCATTTACAACTTCTTGCATTTGATTTTAAGCTTAATGTGTATTTCTTAATTGTTTTTCAAAGGTATAATTTCACCTTCAAACCACAAGCAGCTTCTGAAAGTATATACATATGATGGAATTTTGTACCAACGTGCTCGTGTCTGCTCAACATGCAAACTAGTGAAACTGGCACGGTCAAGGCACTGCCGTAAGAAACTTATGACACATGGGTAATGTGGGTGTGTATTGAGAATGCATTTAGGAAATCTGGATAGATACATAAGTCAGCATTTGTGAAGAGAAAACACAGGTCAATGTGTAGGACATAGATCTTAGACTAGAATAGAGTAAAACTTTATTGTGCTACTCCAGTCCATTAAACAGATTTACAATGCATGCTGTATGGCTTAATTTTTTTTTAAATTCCCATCTTTACATGCAACAAGTGACTTTGTTAGTTCATAACACTCAAAATCATTGGCAAGCCAGAGTGTAGCATTATTCATCTGCGCAACAGCCCTCAGGAAGAAGCTGCTTTTCAGTCTTACTGTCTTGGCTAAGATGGCAGGAGATTGAACAGACAGTATCCAGGATAGGATGTGTCTTTCTGATGTTACAGGCGCTCTCTAGACATTGAGAGTTGCAGATGGTCTCCAAGTCCGGTAGATGAGTCCCATTGATGTGCTGAGCTGTCCTAATCACCTGCTGGAGTGCTTTGTGATCTGTCTTGCTGCAGTTGGAGTACCACACTGTCATTCTGTATGTCAGTATGCTCATCAATAAAAGTTGGCCAGCAATTTCTGGTGCAGATTAGCTCTTCCCTCCTGATGAGGTTGTGTTTATGGACCAAGAGAGCTCCTCAGTAATGTACATCCCCAAAAACTTGAAACTGGAGACCTTTTCCACTGCCTCCCCATTAATGAATAGTGGGGCTTGTCTGGGGCCTCTTACCTTCCTGAATTCAATTATCATTTCGAATTGAACCTATTTAACTGATATCTTACATGTGCTTGCTATTTTGTAAGTGCTGTGTGTGCTTCGTGCAGTGTGACTGTTGGTACCGTGCTTTGCACTGTGGTCCCAGAGTAACGCTGTCTTGTTTGGCTGTTTTCATGGGTATTCATCTATGATTGAATGACAATTAAACTTGAATTTCATTGAATGTCTTCATCAATTCTGACAAACCGACAAAGGTTTTTAGAATTTGACAGGTTTCCCAATGTATTGCAGTTGTTTTGTCTACACAGGGGTCCAAATGGGACAAAAGGATGAGAAACAAGGGCATAGTGTCATATAGCACAGAAACTGATCATTAGGCCTGCATCCATACCAACATTAAGCACCATTTACTCCTCTACCATCTAATTCTCATTACATTCTCATCAACTGTCCCATATCGTACCACCCTCCAACACAAGCAATTAAGAGTGGTCAGTTAACCTACAAGCTGCATGCCATTGGACTATGAGAGGAAAGCTACACAATCACGGAAGGTAATGCATACTCACACACACAGCACTGTAGTCAGAAATGAACCTGGGTCACTGGCACTGTGAGGCAGCAGCTCTACGAACTGTACCACCCTAAAAAATGTTGATTTAAGTTCGGCAACACAGTCAGTAAAAATATAAGAATATTACTTAAAAGGCTTGGCTAAACTGGCAAAGATTTTTTTTTATTTCATCTTAATTTTGAAATCTGTCAAACAGAAAGAGCCCTGGATGTTGCCCATTAAGGTACAATGTGTGTAGAAGGAAGTCTTCCATTTACATATTGTCCTTTTTGAAACTCAAAAGAACCATTAAATAAAGCAACAATGGTAAATGTCTTCCAAGTACCTCATTTGATGCATTTGGACACTAATGCTGAGATACTTGCTGAGATTTTGAGACCAAGAGATTGTTTCTCTCATAAGAGTTAATTCATAATGACTACAGTTGCAGCCTCTCTCCAGGAGCTCACCAGAACAGCTGATCCCCAGAGATGTTGGCAATTTAATAACAAGTCCAAGTAATACAGCAGGCCAGGCAGCATTTCTAGGAAGAGGTACAGTCGACGTTTCGGGCCGAGATCTCTTACTAGCTCTTCTTTCAGTTAGTCCTGACGAAGGGTCTCGGCCCGAAACGTCGACTGTACCTCTTCCTAGAGATGCTGCCTGGCCTGCTGCATTACTTGAATTTCCAGCATCTGCAGAATTCCTCGTAATAACAAGTCCAGTACAGTTCTCCCCAATGGCTTGATATTTGCTGAGGACTCAAGTTAATTTCATACAGGAGATGCAAAAAGGCAAAGACAAAAGACATCCAACCCATGTGGATTGAAGCTGAAAATGGCTTCAGGAGTAAATATAATTATTTTCTTTTCTCTTTCCCAGGACTGTGCAACTGCTGTGTCCATCGATTTGACCACCATTGTGTCTGGGTGAATAACTGCATTGGGGCATTAAACATACGTTACTTCCTATTCTACCTGGTAACCCTCTCTGGGATGGCTGCTGCAGTGGCAACAATGACATTAAGATTCCTTGTTCGAGTGGCATTGATGTCTAATTTACCTCAGGCCATGTATGTAAATGCTGAGGGTGAAGATGTACCTGTTGGCATTCTGTTTATAGTCCAGGTAGGGAAACAGCTTTTCTGTTGTTGTCTGGGTCTTTGCAAATGCTGTGACCTTTCAGAATCCATGCAGTGCTGAAAAGTTGTTAGCTACTTGCTATTTACTCATATACATTATTTACTGGAAAATACAATTTGAACTGTGGGGGTTAAGCCTTTGAACATTGATCTGAGTGAAACGTCCACCAAATCTCAGGTGTAACCCTGAGAAATGTTTCACTTACTTAGAGACCATATTGGATTCAACATGAATCAGACCTCTGCATCTGCTGTCTAAGAGGGTAAGGCACAAAAAGTAGACACAAGTTACATCAAGGTAATACAAAGTACAAAGTAAATTTATTATCAAAGTACATATACTGTATGTCACCATATACAACCCTGAGATTTATTTACTTATGGCATACAGTAAATCCAAAAAACACAATAAAATCAATCAAAGACCACACCTAACAGGCTAACAAACTCTGCAAATACAAAAGAAAAAAAAAGTCCTGTTATTAATGTTATAAAGTCATGTAACCAAGAAATGGGGACATCAGCATTCGACAATCATGTCCATCTACACCAATGTTATTTGCCTCCATTAGGACCATATCTTTCTGTGTCTTACCTATTTAATCAGATTCCATCAACTCTGGCAACATGTTCCATGTATCAACTGTTCTCTGAATCACTATTTTATTTGGACAATCAAAACAGCATCATGACAACCCAACATCTTTCAAGAATCATTAGATACTGTAATGTTCCCAGAGGACTGGAAAATTGCAAATCTCACTTTACTCTTTAAGAAGAGAGAGAGGCAAAAGACTGAAAATTATAGGCCGGTTAGCCTGATGTCAGTTGTTGATAAGATGTTATTAAAGATGAGGCTTTTAGATACTTAGAGGCACATGATAAAGCAGACCAAAATCGGTATGGTTTCTTTCAGAGAAATGTTACCTGACAAACCTGTTGGATTTCTTTGAGGAAGTAACAGGCAGAATAGATATGGAGAGCCTGTGGATGTTCTGTACTCGGATTTTTGGAAGGCTTTTGACAAGTTGCCACACATGAAGTTGCTAAACAAGAAAAGAGCCCATGGTATTGCAGGAAAGATACTAGCTTGGATAAAAAATTGACTAACTGACAGTAGGCAAAGTCTGGGAATAAAGGGGCCTCTTTTGGTTGGCTGCCAGTGACTTCAGGTATTAGTGTTGGGACTGCTTCTTTTCACTTTGGATGTCAATGATTTGGTTGACCAAATTGATGGCTTTGTGGCCAAGTTTGCGGATGATACAAACATAGGTGGAGGGGTAGGTAGTGTTGAGAAAGCAAGGAGTCTGCAGAAGGACTTAGACAGATTAGGAGAATAGGCAAAGAAGTGGCAGGTGGATTATAGTGCAGGGAAGTGTACTTTGGTAAAAGGAATAAAGGTATAGACTATTTTCTAAAAGGGGAGAAAATTCAAAAATCAGAGTTGCAAAGGGATTTGGGGGTGCTTTTGCAGGATTCCCTAAAGGTTAACTTGCAGTTTGAGTCAGTGGTAAGAAAGACAAATGCAATGTTAGCATTTATTTTGAGAAGACTAGAATATAAGTGCAAAGATGTAATGTTTAGATCACACTTGGAGTGTTGGGCCCTTTATCTATGAAAGGATCTGCTGCCATTGGAGAAGATCCAAAGGAGGTGCACGAGAATGATCCTGAGAATGGCAGGTTAACGTATGAGGAGCATTTGATAACCCTGGGCTCGTACTTGCTGGATTGTAAAAGAATGAGGAGAGATCTCATTGAAACCTATCAGATATTGAAAGGCCTAGTTAGAGTGGATGTGAAGAAGATATTCCTTATAGTGGGGTGGGGGGATCTAGGACCAGAGGGCACAACCTCAGAATAGAGGGATGTCACTTTAGAACAGAGAGGATGAGTGATTTCTTTAGCCAGAGGGTGGTGAATCTGTGGAATTCACTGGCATAGACGGCTAAGGAGGCCAGGTCATTGGGTATATTTAAAGTGGAGGCTGATAGGTTCTTGATTAGTCAGGGCATTTAAGGTTGTGGAGAGAAGACAGGATAATGGGGTTGAAATGACATACAACTGTGAGCTTGGGGTGGTCACTGAGTGCATAATGAAATAGTTGTCCCGTCTGCACTGGTCTCACATGTGGAGAAGGCTACATTGCAATCACCAAATGCATAGAACACTACAGCACAGAAATGGGCCTTTCATCCCTTCTAGTCTGTGCTGAACTGTTAATCTGCCTACTCCCATCAACCTGCATCTGGACCATAGCGCTCCATATCCCTACCACCATGTACCTACGAAATTTCTCTTAAACGTTGAAATCAAACCATGTCCACCACTTGCACTAGCAACTTGTTCTACACTCTCACCACCCTCTGAGTGAAAAGGTTTCCCCTCATGTTACCCTTAAACGTTTTACCTTTCACCCTTAACCCTTGACTTCTTGTTAATGTCTCACCCAACAGTGCAAAAAGCCTGCTTGCATTTACCCTATCTATACCCCTTGTAATTCTGTATACTTCTATCAAATCTTTCCTCAATCTTCTATGTTCTAGGGAGTAAAGTCCTAACCTATTCAAACTTTCCCTATAACTCGGGTCCTCCAGCCCCAGCAACATCTTGTAGATTTTCTCTGCATTCTTTCAATCTTGTTTATATCTTTCCTGTAGGTAGATGAGAAGAACTGCACACAATATTCCAATTTAGGCCTCACCAACATCTTGTACACTTTCAAGATAACATCCCAACTCCTGTACTCATTTGATTTGTGAAGGCCAATGTGCCAAAAGCTTCTTTACGACCCTAACTCTCTGTGACACCACTTTCAAGGAATTATGGATTTGTATTCTCAGATCCCTCTGTTCTACCGCACTCCTCACTGCCCTACTGCTCGCTGTGTAAGACCTTTGGTACCCTTGTTGGTTCTCCCAAAGTGTAACACCTCACATTGGTCTGCATTAAATTCCATCTGCCATTTTGCGGCTTATTTTTCCAGCTGTCCAGATCCCTCTGCAAGCTATGATAGTCATACTTGCTGTCCTACAATCTTGGTGTCATCCACAAATTTTTATGATCCAGTTTTGATATTGTCATTTAAAGTTAAATTGGATAGCTATATGGACAGGAAAGGAATGGAAGGTTGTGGGCTGAGTGCAGGTCGGTGGGACTAGGTGAGAGTAAGTATTCGGCAGGGACTAGAAGGGCCGAGATGGCCTGTTTCCATGCTGTAATTGTTATGTGGTTATATTATATGGTTTACCACATTATCATCCAGATCATTGATATAGACGACAAACAACAATGGACCGAGCAACAATCCCTGCAGTACACCACTAATCACAGGTCTTGGGTCAAAGAAGCAACTACTCTTTTGCTTCTCCCACAAAGTAAATGTCTAATCCAATTTTCTACCTCATCTTGAGTGTCAGGCGACTGAACCTTCCTGACCAACCTCTCATGTGGGATCTTTTCAAATGCCTCGCTAAAGTCCATATAGGCAACATTCACTGGCTTGCCTTCATCGAATTTCCTGGTAATTTCCTTGAAAAACTCTGTAATATTGGTTAGACATGACCTACCACACACAAAGCCATGTTGACTATCCTTAATCAGTCTGTGTCTATCCAAATAATTATATACCCAGCCCCTTAGAATACATCTCAATAACTTTCCTACTTCTTAGAGCCTATCTTAAACTTTGTTGTTTAAGATAGCTATCAACATTAGCTATTCCCCAATCCTCGGGCACCTCACCTGTGACTAAGGATGTTTTAAATACCTCTACTAACGCCCCTGCAGTAGCCTCCCACAGGGTCCGAGGGACCACCTTGTCAGGCCCTCGGGATTTATCCACTCTAATTTGCCTCAAGACAGCAAACACCTCCTCTGCATGCTGTAGGGTCCATAATTACGCTGCTGCTTTGCTTCACTTCTATAGACTCTGTGTCTGTCTCCCAAGTAAATACAGGTGCAAAATAGCCATTTAAGATCTCCCCCATCTCTTTCAAATCCACACATAGATTACTACTCTGAGCTTCCAGAGGAACAATTTTGTCTCTTGCTATATTTTTTAATATATTTTTGTAGAGATTCTTAAGATTCTCCTTCCACCCTGTCTGCTAGAGCAATCTCATGCTTTCTTTTAGCTCCCCCGATTTTCTTCCTAAGTGTTCTCTTGCATTTCTTGTACTCCTCAAGTACCTCATTGTTCCTTCCTGCCTATACCTGCTATGCACCTCCTTCTTTTCTTAAATTGGGGCTCAATATCACCAAAAACCAAGGTTCCATCAATCTGTTATTCTGACAGGTTCTAAAAATTTCACTTTGGAAGGCTTCCCACTTACAGCCTTTGCCTTATGCCTTTGCCAGAAAACAGCATGTCCCAATCCACACTTCCCGCATCCTTTCTGATACCATCAAAATTGGTCTTTCTCTAATTTAGCATCTCAACCTGAGGATCAGACCAATCATTTTACAAAATTACCTTGAAACTAATAGCATGATGATCACTAGATGCGAAGTATTCCCCCACATAAACTTCTGTCACCCACTCTGTCTCATTCACTAATAAGAGGTCAAGTATTACACTCTCTCTAGTTGGGACTTTTATGTACTGCCTAAGGAAACTGTCCTGAACACATTTGACAAACTCTTTCCCATCCAGCTCTTTTACAGTAAGGGAGTCCCAGACAACGTGTGGAAAATTAAAAATCACCAACTATCACAACCTTATGTTTCTAGAAAAAATCTGTTAATCCAAATAATTGGCTTGGATGGAAGGTTTATGAACATCTATCTCCACAACTACTGCTCTATGTGTTCTGGTGCTCTAGTTTCCATCTCCCTGCAGCTCAAATTTAATCCTCCCCCCTGTGCAGCACTAGCAAACCTTCCCTCTAGTATGTTAATCCCCCTCTAGTTCAGATGAAAACTGCCCTTTCTGTGCAGGTCCCACCTTCCATGGAAAAGGACCAAATGATCCAAAAATCTGAAGCCCTTGCTCCTGAGCCACCTCCTTAGCCACATGTCAAAATGTACGATCTTCCAATTTCTGGCCTCACTAGCATGTGGCACAGTGATGATCCTGATATTACAACCCTGGAGGTCCCGTCCTTTAAGTTAGCACCCAAGTCCCTGAACTCACTTTGCAGGACCTTGACATCGCTCCTTCCCATGTCATTGGGTGATGAGATGATCATGACCTCTGGCTGCTCACCCTCCAACTTAAGGATGCCGTGGACTCGATCCAAGATGTCCCTGACCCTGGCACCCAGAAGGCAACATGCCATCCGGGAAACTCATTCTCATCCACAGAACCTCCTATTCCCCTAACCAACTAATTCCCTTATTACTATAGCTCACCTCTAGTCCATCCTTCCCTCATGAGCCACAGAGCCAGGCTCAGTGACAGAGACCTGACCCTATCCCAATCATAACCCTCCAGCAACTGTTTCCAACCTTCAATCTCTCTTCATCCAAGCTTGCTCCATCTGCCTTTCCTTATCTGTGTGTGTGTGTGTATAGTTTTTCTTTGATTCTATTGTGTTCTTTGTCTCAACTCTAAATGGTCACAAGAAAATTAATCTCAGGGTAGTATATGGTGATATGTACTTTGAAGAATTTTTTTCCCTCTCTGTCTGCCTCTATCTTCCAACTCCATCCTGCTCTGCTCCCCTCTCCAGTACAATCTGCATGACACTGTACACCTTCCAAAGTTCACTTCTCCCCTTTTACTTTCTATGTTGGCTATCTTGCTTCACCACTCTCAGTTTTGATGTAGGATTTTGACCTGAAACTTGAAAAATTCCTTACTGCTTGTATTGATACTGCACAATCCACTGAGTTCCTACAGCAGATTGTTTGTTGCTCCAGATTACAACATTTGCAGTCTCTTGCGTCTGTAAGATCTGAATACAGATGCACAAATTACTGAAAGTAGTCATACAGATTCAAGACCATTAACTCTAGTGCATGTTTTTCTATCTAGATGGAAAGAACTGAAAACTAATACAAAAATTGCTTTAATCACAGTAATAAAATTCTGCACATCATGTTTTAAGAGGACGAACACAATAAAAATTTGCATTAATGATACCAGAATGTTAAATTTTGCCTTTCAAGAAGGGATAAACTGATGAAGAAACAGCATGAAAGGAGGCCTAATAGAAGTTTTTACAATTAAAGATATTTTCAGTAAAATAGAGAAGAGTAGATCCAGTATTGCCGTGTGACAGAGGCCAACCATTTAAGATTAATTTATTAGTGACAAAGGGGAAGTTACTGTAAGAAGAAGAATTTCCAGTCATGGTGGAGATATTTGAGTTGCTCCTACCTGGCGAGTTGTTGAGGTGAATAGCTTTTAAAGGCAACAAACAATGGAGAAGGAGCATTAAATGAAAAGTTTAATGAGCAGGCAAGGTTGGACTGAATAGCCTGTTGCTGTTTCATACATTGAATCTTCTTCCTGTAATATCTTTGTGGATATTATGAATTTGTTATACAGTGACCTACATGAGTAATTGATTTCTTCTGGATACTTTTGAACTTGCTAAACTAGTATACGATTGCAGGTTTGTTCTTATACTGGAATTGAACAAAACTTGTTAACGTTCGGCAATTAGCTTATTCAAGTACCGGAAATATGATCAGCATTCCTGCATGAAGTTTAATATGTAGTGATTCAGTGAAAGTTTTTATTTACTTTTTATTTTTGGAATTTAACATTTCTAATCCTTTGCAGAGGGATCTCTATCCCGGTCCCACAACTTTTGATTGTTCTACTTGGTTTTATCATTTGATTTCATCATTTTGTGTAGTTATAGACCAGTAAGTCTCAAGTCAGTAGTGGGTAAACTATTGTTAGAGACAGGATTTACGAGCATTTGCAAAAGCGTGGATTGAACAGGGATAGTCAGCATGGCTTTGTGAGGGGCAGGTCATGCCTCACAAGCCTATTTGAATTATTTGTGGAGGTGAGAAAACATATCAATGAAGGCAGAACAGTGGCAGTATTGTATATGGAGTTTTAGTGAGACATTTGATAAGGTTCCCCATGGTAGGCTCATTCAGAAAGTCAGGAGGCGGAGGATCCAGTGTCACTTGACTGTGTGGATTCAGAATTGGTTTGCCCACAAAAGGCAGAGGGTGGTAGTACATGGAGCGTATTCTACCTGGAGGTCGATGACCAGTGGTTTTCTGCAGAGATCTGTTCTGGGATCCCTGCTGTTCCTGATTTTTATAAATGACTTGGTTGAAGAAGTGTAAGGGTAGGTTAGTAAGTTTGCAGATGACATGAAGGTTAGTGTTGTTGTGGATAGTGTAGATTGTAGAAGGCTGTCATGTGTGACAATGGGATATTGATGGGATGCAGAGCTGGAGTGAGAAGTGGAGTTCAGTATGGAAAAGTGTGAAGCAATTCACTTTGGAAGATTGAACTTGAAAGCAGAATACAGGGTTAATGGCAGGATTCTTAGCAATGTGGAGGAACAGAGGGATCTTGGGGTCCACATCATCTATCAAATTTGCAGCATAAGTTTGACAATTAAGAAGGCACATGGACTTTCATTCTGGAGCTGCAAGGTTAGACCACACATGGAATATTTTGTTCAGTTTACATATTGCCAAAGGCAGATGTTAAAGCAAGCACTTGATGTATTAAGTGGTGTGATTAACAACAAAAAACAACCTACTCCGACACCTTTCAGATCATTGCCCGAAACTTCAATCAAGTTTACTTGAAGAAATCTCTGCCCAGTTATCACCGACATGGCACCTGCAGCACCAGGGTCCCAACACACCCAACTACTACCACAGTACCATCATGACGGTCTGCTGTTCCAAACCTATACCACATTTCGGGAAATCTGATTATCTGACTGTCCTCCTCCTACTTGCATACAGGCAGAAAGAGCAAGAGCAACAAAGAGGGGGTCACGGGAGGCAGAGAAATGGCTACAGGATCACTTTGAGTCAGTCAGTGGACTGGGATCAAATATGCCACAGTTGTCACAGACTTTATTAAAGTCAATTGTGGACAAGTGTGTCCCACAAAATCATTCAGAATCTGCCCCATCCAGAAGTCCTGGGTGAATCAAGAGAGGTGCAACATGCTGAGGGCCAGGCCTTAAATATACCCATGAACTTGGCCTCCACCGCAGTCTGTAGCAGAGCATTCCACAGATTCGCTACTCTCTGGCTCAAAAAATCCCTCCTTAACTCTGTTCTAAAAGTTGCCCCTCAGTTTGAGGCTGTGCCCTCTAGTTCTGTATATCCCCACCTTAGGAAGCATTCTCTCCATATCCATCCTATCTAATCCTTTCAACATTCAGTAGGTTTCAATGAGATCCCGCCCCCCCCCCATTCTTCTAAATTCCAGTGAGTACAAGCCCAAAGCTGCCAAATGCTCCTCATATGTTAACCAGAATCATCATCATGAACCTCCTCTGGACTCTCGCCAATGGCAACACATCCTTTCTGAGATTTGGGACCCAAAACAGTTGACAGTACTCTACAAGTGCGACCTGACTAGTATCTTATAAAGCCTCAACATTATGGAAACATAGAAAATAGGTGCAGGAGTAGGCCATTCGGCCCTTCGAGCCTGCACCGACATTTATTATGATCATGGCTGATCATCCAACTCAGAACCCTGCACCAGCCTTCCCTCCCTACCCCCTGATCCCCATAGCCACAAGGGCCATATCTAACTCCCTCTTAAACATAGCCAATGAACTGGCCTCAACTGTTTCCTGTGGCAGAGAATTCCACAGATTCACCACTCTCTGTGTGAAGAAGTTTTTCCTAATCTCAGTCATAAAAGGCTTCCCCTTTATCCTGAAACTGTGACCCCTCGTTCTGGACTTCCCCAACATCGGGAACAATCTTCCTGCATCTAGCCTGTCCAATCCCTTTAGGATTTTATACATTTCAATCAGATCCCCCCGCATTCTTCTAAATTCCAGTGAGTACAGGGCCAAAGTTGCCAAATGCTCCTCATATGTTAACTTCTTCATTCCTGGAATCATCCTCATGAACCTCCTCTGAACTCTCTCCAAAGACAAACATCCTTTTTGAGATACGGGGCCCAAAACTGTTGACAATACTCCAAGTGTAGCCTGACTGGTGTCTTATAAAGGCTCAGCATTATTTCCTTGCTTATATATTCTATTCCCCTTGAAATAAATGCCAACATTGCATTTGCTGCCTTTACCACAGACTCAACCTGTAAATTAACGTTCTGGGAGTCTTGCAAGAAGACTCCTAATTGCACCTCTGTTGTATGAATTTTCTCCCCATTTAGATAATTGTCTGCACTATTGTTCCTTTTACCAAAATGCATTATCATACATTTCCCAACGCTGTGTTCCATCTGCCACTTTTTTGCCCGTTGTTCCAATTTGTCTAAGTCCTGGTGCAATCATGTTGCTTCCTCAGCACTACCTACTCCTCTACCTGTCTTCATATCATTCGCAAACTTTGCCACAAAGCCATCAATTCCATTGTCTAAATCATTGACAAACAACGTGGCTAAAACCGCTAGTCACAGACAGCCAACCAGAAAAGGCCCCTTTTATTCCCATTCACTGCCTCCTGCCTATCAGCCTGTCAGTGGTGAAGTGCTTTGAGAGGTTGGTGATGAAACATACCGACTCCTGACTGGGGAGTGATTTGGATCTGCTCCAGTTTGCCTACGATCACAACAGATCAACAGCAGATACCATTTTGTTGGCTCTTTGCTTAACCTTGGAACACCTGGACAGTGAAGATGCATACATCAGGACGCTTTTCATTGACTATAACTTGGCATTCAACACTATCATCCTCTCAAAACTAATCCGTAACCTCCAAGACCTTGCCCTCAATACCTCCTTGTGCAACTGGATCCTCAGTTTTATCACTTCTAGACCCCAGTCAGTTTGGATTGGCAACATCTCATTCACAATCGCTATCTGTATAGGTGCACCACAAATGTGTGCTTAGCCCCTGCTGTACTCGCTTTATACTTATGATTGTGAGGATAAGTACAGCTGCAATGCCATAGTTTGCTGACAACACCACTGTTAAAAGCAGTGATGAGTCAACATATAGCTGAGAGATTGTTGTTGTGGCACCATTCAACCAGATTTTCAATCTCTAACTCAATGCCAGCAAAACCAAAGAGCTCATTATTGACTATAGGAGGAGGAAAACAGATGTCTATGAGCCAGTCTGCATCTTGGGATCTGAAGTGGAGAGGGCCAGCAACTTTATATTCCTTAGTGTTATCATTTCAAAGGGTCTATCGGGTCTACTATGTAAGTGCCATTACAAAGACGACCTCTACTTTCTCAGCAGTTTGTGAAGATTTGGCATTATTGGAATGGCCCAGTTTTAGAGTGGGAGGCTTTGGCTCAACATGCTTCGTCGAGAACAGGCTTGACCAAGCACAGATGGAGGTATTGTTCTAGTAAGTTTTTTTTTCTCTTTCTTTGTCTATCAGTACATAGCTAGAATGCGCTGAGAATGAGTCCAGAGTTAGTGGTATGTTCCTTGTGTGAGACGTGGGAACTGTGGAAGACCTCCTGTCTCCTTGATAACTGCATCTGCACAAAGTGCATCAAGCTGCAGCTCCTTTGAGACTATATTAAGGAACTGGAGCTGCAGCTTGATGACCTTCGGAACATGGGAAAATGAAGAGGTGAAAGATTGGAACTATAAGGAGGTAGTCACCCCTTATTTGCAGAAGGAAGGTACCTTGGTGACAGTCAGGAGAGGGAAAGGAAATAGACAGCCAGTGGAGAATGCCTCTGTGACCATTCCCCTCAATAATAAGTATACCATTTTGGATACTGTTTTGGGGGGAGGGGTGAAGGACCTACTGGGGGAAGCCACAGTGACTGCAGGGTCTCTGGCAGGGTCTGGCTCTGTAGCTCAGAAGGGAAAGGGGGGAGGGTGAAGAGGAGTGCAGTAGTGATAGGGGATTTAATGGTTTGAGGAGCAGATAGGAGATTCTGTTGACATGAAAGAGACACCTATATGATATTTTGCCACCCAGGTGCCAGGGTCGGGGATGTCTCAGATCAGGTCCACAGCATTCTAAAGCAGGAGGGTGACCAGCCTGAAGTCCTGGTACATATTAATACCAGTAACATAGGTAGGAAAAGGGAGGAAGTGCTGAAGAGAACTTAGAATTAGATAGAAAGTTGAAAAGCAGGGCCTCTGCGGTAATAATCTCTGGATTGCTGCCTGCACTACGTACCAGTGAGGATAAGAATAGGATGATTTGGCAGATGAATGCAGACTGAGGAATTGGTGCAGGGGGCAGGATTTCAGATTTCTTGATCATTGTGATCTCTTCTAGAGAAGGTATGACCTGTCCAAAAAATGTCGGGTTACACTTGGAACTGAGGGTGACCAGTATCCTTGTGAGCAGGTTTAAACTAATTTAGCAGGGTGATGGGAACCGGAGTGAGAGAGCTGGGGGTGGGACAGTTGGTATATAAGTAGATACAGTGTGTAGTGAGACTGTGAGGAAGGACAGGCTGATGATAAGATAAAATTGCACTCAGTGGAATGAATTGAAATGTAACATGGGGGCAAAATCAAAAAGGGTGATGAATACAGGATTGAAGGTGTTATATTTAAATGCAAGCAGTATAAGAAATAATAGAGTAGCATTCATTTCGAGAGAACCAGATGTAAAAGCAAGCATGTAATGCTGAGACTTTATAAAGCATTGGTCAGACCACACTTGGAGTACTGTGAATAGATTTGGGCCCCTAATCTAAGAAAAGATAAGGTAGCATTAGAGAGAATCCAGAGGAAGGTCACAAGGGAATGAAAGGGTTAATGTACAAGGCGTATTTGATTGCTCCGGGCCCGTACTCACTGGAGTTTAGAAGAATGGGGGTGGTTGGGGAGATCTTGAATGTTGAAAAGCCTAGATAGAGTGGACAAGCAACACACATCAAAGTTGCTGGTGAACGCAGCAGGCCAAGCAGCATCTGTAGGAAGAGGTGCAGTCGACGTTTCAGGCTGAAACGTCGACTGCACCTCTTCCTACAGATGCTGCTTGGCCTGCTGCGTTCACCAGCAACTTTGATGTGTGTTGCTTGAATTTCCAGCATCTGCAGAATTCCTGTTGTTTGCGGCTAGATAGAGTGGATGTGGAGAAGATGATTCCTATAGTGGGCAAGACTAGGATCGGAGGGCGGAGCCTCAGAGTAGAGGGATGTACATTTAGAAGAGATGAGGACAAATTTCTTTAGCCAGTGTTGTAAATCTATTGAATTCATTGCCACTGACAGCTGTGGAGGCCAAGTCATTAATTATATTTAAAGCAGAAATCTCCCCCTCCCCCTCCAACTTTCAAATCCCTTACTCACTCTTCCTTCAGTTAGTCCTGACGAAGGGTCTCGGCCTGAAACGTCGACTGTACCTCTTCCTAGAGATGCTGCCTGGCCTGCTGCGTTCATCAGCAACTTTGATGTGTGTTGCTTAAAGCAGAAATGATAG
The DNA here is from genome assembly GCF_030028105.1 of Mobula birostris. Classification (NCBI taxonomy): domain Eukaryota; kingdom Metazoa; phylum Chordata; class Chondrichthyes; order Myliobatiformes; family Myliobatidae; genus Mobula; species Mobula birostris. The sequence goes on from NC_092378.1 coordinate 85,970,193, forward strand.
GTTTTCATTTAGTCAGGATGTCTATAAAGACTGTAACGAAAACCAATTTCCCCCGGGATCAATAAAGTATGACTATGACTATGTCAAAGGTTACAAGAAGGCAGCAAAATGGGGTTGAAAGGGATAATAAATCAACCATGATGGAATGACAGAGTAGACTTGATGGGCTGAATAGCCTAATGCTGCTCATATGTCTTGTGTCATCTAAAACTTTGAACAACTTCTATAGATGCTCAGTGAAGAGTATACCAACTAGTTGCATCATAGCCTGGTGTGGAAACACCAATGGCCTTGAATGGAAACGTCTGTAAAAATAGTGGATACATCCCAGTCCATCACAGGTAAAGCCTTCCCCATCATTGAGCACATCTACAGGGAGTGTTGTTGCAGGAAAGCAACATCCATCATCAGGGACCCCCACCATCTAGCCCATGCTCCCCCCCCCCGTTCCTCAAGGAGGTACAGGAGTCAGAGGAGACAATTTCACTCACCCAAACACTGAACTGATTCCATAACCCATGTCAAACAAGAGAAAATCTGCAGATGCTGGAAATTCAAGCAACACACACAAAATGGTGGAGGAACAGTTCCCCATGGATGCTGCCTGGTCTGCTGAGTTCCTCCAGCATTTTGTGTGTGTTGTTCAGATTTCCAGCATCTTGTTTATGTATGGGAGGATGTCAGACACAGGTTTTATTTTTTACACAGAGTGGTGGTATATGGAACATGATGCCGGGCTGATTGTAGATATGTTAAGGCCGTTTAAGAGACTCTTAGGCACATGGATGATAGAAAAATGAAAACTGTGGGAGGGAAGAGTTTAATTGATCTAAGAGTAGGTTAAAGGGTATGCACAACATTGTGGGCCAATGGGTCTGTACTGTTTGATGTTCTATCCTTGGTGTCTTCAGGAAATGGTAAAACAACGCTTGGCTTTGGTTTTAACTACCAATTACAACTATTAAAGTATGAGTAATACAATATTAATAAAACTTATCTGCTTTCATACTTCACTCTCCAAGGTGTCACAACCCTATCTACTCTGTAACAGTACTCATAACAGCTTTATTACAGCTAAATATAGAAATCTACAGCACATTACAGGCCCTTCGGCCCACAGTGTGGTGTCCACCATGTAACCTATTCTAGAAACTGCCAAGAATTTCCCTACCGCATAGTCCTCTATTTTTCTAAATTCCATGTACCTATCTAAGAGTCTCTTAAAAGACCCTATTGTACTCGCCTCCACCATCTTCGCTGGTAGTGCATTCCACGCACCCACCACTCTGTGGAAAAACTTGCCTCTTGACATCCCCCTTGTACCTACTTCCAAGCACCTTAAAACTATGACCCCTCATGCTAACCATTTCAGCCCTGGGAAAAAGCCTCTGGCTATCCACAATTTACAGCTGCACTATAATTGAAATTATTATTCATAACATTGACATTCAAGTTATTCTCTCATGAGCTCCTTGGCTTCCATCATTTGAACTCTGCAATGTGCCAATGTCTCCTATTCTTCATCCATTGAAGCAGTGCTTATTCACTCGTAACCTGCTAACTTCTAAATGTCTATAGCTCTAAAATGCTGAATTTCAAGACGAATGACTTTAACATGGTCACCGTTTTGACCACTGTAATATCAAGAAACCTTAGTGAAGTTGAAGTCATGGGGCATCAACATTTCTCCATTGACGAGAGTTGCATCTCTGTTAGTGTAGTCCCAGGACATCATTCACTGAGCTGCTATGTCAATGCTCTTCCCTCCCTGATGAAGTCAGAAGTAGGTGTGGTCCAAGTCAGTATCTATCCTTCAATTATTATAACAGTATCCAATTATTTTAGTGTATATGACTATCAGTTGTTTGCACTGGTGATTGGGTACTTTGTGTTTTTTTTCTTATATTAACTAACTTTGTTCCATTTGCAGAAACTGTTCCTGATCTATCCTCGGATCTTCTTCATGTTGGGCTTCACGCTGCTCATCACCTTCCTGCTGGCAGGATATACTGCTTTTCATTTATTCTTAGCGATGACAAATCAGACATCAAATGAGTGGTACAAATACAAGAGCATCTGCAGATGTCACATGGACAGGCGAACAAGGAATAATCTGTATCATAGAGGCTTCATCACAAACCTGAAAGAAATCATCTGCCCTGTGACAACTCAGAAAAGATGCAAATAAGACGACAGAAATGGATATTTTTTGCTGATTTCCACATCCTATTTTTTCTACTATAACCAATTAAAATTGTAAATTGTCTGAACTCTGACTTCATTTGTCAATGCCACTCTAGTCAATGACCTGTTAGGCAATCACTGGGGATCAAGGATGACTTATTTCATTTTGCGTGCAACTCTCAACCAAACTAATTTGGGAATCGTGCTCTATTGTAGCTTGGTGGTGCACTTTCAATCTGACCTCTTATTTGGTGTACCCACTGTGTATTTCAATTTCTTGAAATTGAAGGCAGAAATTGCAGCTGCCTAATAGACCATGGGATTCATGGGCAGCTGAGTTCAAGCTTCAAGCACTCTTTTCCTCAGCTAAAGGCTGTGCTACAGCACTATTGATGATCATAATCATGTCTGTTTTTGTGAAGAGATGGCTCCTATGATATATACAGTCTCTGTTCTTTTGTGAACCTTTATTGCTCCTATAACCCAAGTATTGGTGTGACTTTTAGGCCAGATTTACAAAAGATGTTTTGCCTGATGTTTTCTTTGTCATAAAGTAATTAGCATTACAATGCCATAATACCACTGGAAAAAGTGGAAAACATGCTGGGCAGTTTGTTATGGTCAATTTAGAGACCCCCATGTCTTGCTATTTTAGGGAGAGACAACACTAATTTGGATTATAAAAGGGTGCCAGAATAGGCATAGGTGGTGATCAAAAGAAAATCACTTTTTCTCTGTAGATGGCATCTTACCCAAATGTTTTCACCATTTCCCATTTCAATATAAATGTTCATTTAGAGAAACCCATTTCTATTTATCAGTTCTTTTCACAGCTTTCACCAAAGCAACTTGAAGTTTCTACCATTCTTCAGATCTTAATAAACTTGGTGCTCACAATACTGGTTCAAGGGGTGAAATAGAATTACTGGGTGGCCCAAACTACAGACACTAGGGAGCATCTGTAACAATTAAATGCTGCAGAGACAGGGTGTTCAAGTTCTGCCCTTTATTTGATGTCAACCTGGCTAAACACTGTGGTTGTCAATGAGATCAGCATGTACTTCATGTAAACGGAAAGTGATTAACATAAAGCAGATTGAACTCAATGGAACCATATAGTATCTTCATTCACTAAAATACTTTCATGCTGGGTACAGGGATGCAGCCTTCAGCAACATCCATCTGCAATCTCAAGTGGAAGAATGTGTCAGCAGAAAGATACTGCCAGTTCTGAATTTGTGTCCGTTTTGGATTCTGTTGCTCATCTCTAGATAATTTATTTCTGAGAGAGGCCCCGTGATTGAGAAGCTATCTTCAGAGCAGATGCACTGTTACTACATTGCACTGAAGCTAAAGGGCTGTTGATATAATTAAATACAGTAGATTCCAGTTAATTGGGCCATCGGTTAATCAGGGTAGCCACTTATTTGGGACAACTCTTTTCAAAAACTAATCCAGAAAATATCTGGGATTCCTTTGTTTATTTGGAACACTATGCAGCTTAATTGGGACAGGAGACTGTTGCCATACAGTTTTAACTAGCGTCATTCGCATGCACTTGTATGGCTATTAGGTAACGACACACCGAGCTTAGAACAGTCTTTAAATTGTGTTAGGTTATCCATTTTGGCCAATTCAAAAAGCAATGACTTTTGATCATTTTATTTTTAATATTGACTTAAAAAAATTTTAGACCTTTGCCAAGATGCCACAAAAAGATTTGATAAGAGCTGAAAAAACTACCTTAAATGTCTGCACTGATTTTTTTCATTTACATTCGAAAGAACATGGCAGCGTACACTCGATGAATTCTTCTGTTGATAACTATTACTATTTATACAGTTTTATAGAACTGTAGTAGTAGTAGTGTTCTAATTTGTTCTGTATTTCTTTGAATACAGTTACTCAGTTAAATGATAGTTTGTCTTCTTTTTTATCCTTTTTAAACTATTTCCATGAAACTTCGGCATGCTAATTAGGGCGGCTGCTTAATTGGGAAAATATCTCAATTAACCAGAATCCACTGTAATAAACAATTTACATAATGTTGATATGATTATGCTTTGTGGAGCTTGACATATAAGCCCTGATGACAGACAGACCTTATGGTGATGTCACATGCAATTTGTTTTTGTTGCAATCTGATAGTTGTCATTCCAAAGCTGCTTATTCATGTGCATACCCATCCTTCCTAAAGCACATTGGAAATCCTTCTCAATATTCTAAATACTGTTCATTAATTCGTTAATTATTTGGCTTGATAACATAGATGGAAAGATGCCATTTTTTAATTTTTTGTAATTAGTTTTAAACAGCTGTTTTTATTTATATAGTCAAGACAGCTGGATTCTTATTACGTCAGTGGTTTACAACCTGGAAAAGTGCCAATAAGCTTATTGTGTGATACAGTTACTGCATGTGCATCATGTACAAAGACCACAGCACCAGAGTACTGCGTACTCAACATGGGGTTGCAAAATTTTGGACAAGATTTGGCCAGACAACTCTCCTCCACCCACCCCCCGTGAGTCCATGAGTGTCTCTGCTATTCTTCATATCCCTTGGCACAAAACTGAAAAGAAATGTTGTCTTTTTAAGAGACGATACCAGGCATCACAGACTTGTCACCTGCAGGGTCCTTACTGAGTTTACATTGGTCACTGGCTGAGGTCATCTATGAATTAAAGAGTAATCCACAATATAAAAACGCATGCAGCATTCCACCCTCCCCCATTTCTCCACCAAGAAAACAGGTGCAAGTGTCCAGAATCACTGCCTGTAAAGAACTACTAAATTAGAAAGATACAGACATAACATGCATTGTCTTTAAATGAGCAAGTTAACAATACTTTCATAAAAGACTGTAATCGTATTAAGTAGGAACTTATTACATTTGGAATTTTTTTTCTCCCACCTTCAGTTTCATCCACTTTATGTGAACAGGCAAGCTGAGATCTGGGATGTAACTCACACTAGAAATGATTTTCTGCTGTAAATTATTAATGTCAGTTTCACATTAAGTTGCAATACTCCTGATTCAGACTGAGAATTACAAGCCATGTTAAATGGAGAAGAAAAACAATGCATTGAGCTCAGATCAGTGTGTTTCACAGAGCATCCAGAACTCTAATAGAATAGTAGGATTCAACTTGGCACGTGGAAGTTATTGACAGAAATGGAGGCAATGAGGCAGGAAAAAAACAGAACCTGGAACTAAAATTAAACACCAGGAGCCCATTCTATTATCCAGCATGAATCCAAATCATTGGCCAAACATACTCTAATTTTCCATGACCTCCCTTAAAAACCAACATTCAGCATCAGGACACACAAGCAACTCCTCTGGACTCAACAATGCACGGTCAAAGCCTTAAGAGACTGGTTATCTTGGCACAATCTACTGTGAACTACTTAAGTGCTGCAAAAAGGCCTTTTGCCCAACAATATAATATTTAAATAATAACAAATAACCCTCTGCAGCTCAAGCACTTGGCTCCTCTGTGGCATCATGTCCTTGTTTATGGGTTTTTGCATTTACCCTCTGAAGTACAGTATTTCTTTTCCCTGAGTAGGGTAAAGCGAGGCTCGGCAGGAGTCCCATTATTCGCCCACCACCACTGTCTGTATTTCCACCTCTCCATCTTGAGTAGTTATCACATATTCATCTGCATGTTCCAGCATCTCGATATCATCAGCCGTCACCACAGTAACAGTGTCCGGCCGGGTCTCCAGGCTGCCTTCTGTTGCCAGAACCGCTCCTTCCCCAATGCTGGAAGCCAATGTCATTGCAACCTGCTCAGTGAGACTGTCAGGTGTTGCGATGGTAATTGTATCTGTGCCTTGCTCAGTGTTCTCTTCCATGGAAACATTCTGGACAATAATCTGATGGCCGGTGCTAGTCTGGTTTACAATTTGTTGTACAACTTTCATGATCTGGCTGTCAACCTGAAAGCAATTCAAAGCAATTTAACGTCAGAAACATTGTCCACAGAAACTCTGGCTGTGAGGGGCAATGTAATTAAAGTGAGCAGGTGTAGGCTTTCCGTCCTTAAAACCTGCTCTGCAATTCATCAAGATCACAGCTGATCTCCAACTCTATTCTGCTCCATTTTCTTGCATTTTCTCTGTTTCCCCCAATGCCCTTAATATTTCTGAGACATAAAAATGTTGGAATAAACTTAATGACTGGACTCCACAAATAAAGAATTCCAAAGATCTACCTCCTTGGAAAAGGTACTAAGTGACCTACCATTTATTCTGACAATGTGACTCGTGATGGTAGATTCTTCAGTCAGGAAAACATGCTCACTACATTCTCTCTGGGGCTCCGTAACAATTTCATCAACCATAAAACATGCCCTCTAGTCCATACAGCATTCTTGTAAATCTCCTCTGCACCCTTCTAAAGCTTCCACATCCTTCCTGTAAAGAAGAGACCAGAACTGACCATAATATTCTGAAGAGTGATCCAAGCAGGGCTTTTATAGAGCTGTAACATTACCTTGCAGATCTTGAACTCAATCTCCTGACTAACGAAGGCTGCACACCACATGCCTTCCTAACAACCCTATCAATTTGAACAGCAACTTTGAGGGATCTATGGACGTGAACCCTAAGATCCCTCTGTTTCTCCATACTGCTAAGAATCCTGCCATTAACCCTGTATTCTGCTTTGCAATTTAACTTTCCAAGGTGAATCACTTCATACTTCTCTGGATTGAACTCCTTCTTCTACTTCTCAGCCCAGTTCTGCATCCTGTCAATGTCCCGTTACAATTTACGACAACCCTCCAGATTATCCACAACTCCATTAACCTTTATGTCATCTGGGAATTTACTAGCCCTCCTTCCAGATCCTCATTCAGTCATTTAAAGAAATCACAAAGAACAGGGGTCCCAGAACAAATCTTTGTGAAACACCACTGGTCACCGTGCAGAATACACTTCATCAACTACCACAGCCTGCCTTCTATGGGTAAGCCAATTCCGTATCCACACAGCCCCAAATTTCCCCGGATCCCATGGACACCTTATCAAACACCTTACTAAAATCCATATACATCACATCCACTGCTCTACCTTCATCACATCCTCAAAGAATGGGGCATGATGTTGACTATCCCTAATCCCTAATTTGGAGTATTCTCCAAATACTCATAAGTGCTTTCTCTAAGAATCCTCTCCAATAACTTGCCCACCACTGAAGTAAAACTAACTGGTCCATAACTCCCTCTCTTGAACAAAGGAACAACATTTGCCACCCTCCGATCATCTGGTACTACTCCTGTGGCAAGCAAGGATGCAAAGATCATCGCAAGGGTGTAGTAATCTCTTCCTGTGCTTCATGTAGTAACCTGGGGTATACCCTATCTGGCCACAGGGACACATCTTTCAAAATTTCTATATACGCTCTTTCGTAACATCGACATATTCAAGCACATTAGGCTGTTTTATGCTGTCACAACAAACATCAAAATCCCTCTCAGTGGTGAATATTGAAGCAAAGCATTAAGGATCTCCTCTATCTCCTCCAACTCTAGACAACTGCTATCCCTGTTTTGTTCTACCCTCACTCTGGCCATCCTCCTGTTCCTCACAAACATGTAGAACACCTTAGGGTTTTCCTTAATCCTACTCAACAAAGCATGAATGAACTACAACAATTGTTCATCCCAGTTTGGCAAAAGAATAAACCAGGGAAGGTAGTGCACCCATGGCTGACAAGGGAAATTAGGGATAGTATCAATTCCAAAGAAGAAACATACAAATTAGCCAGAAAAAGTGGCTCACCTGAGGACTGGGAGAAATTCAGAGTCCAGCAGAGGAGGACAAAAGACTTACTTAGGAAAGGGAAAAAAGATTATGAGAGAAAACTGGCAGGGAACATAAAAACTGACTGTAAAAGCTTTTATAGATATGTGAAAAGAAAAAGATTGGTTAAGACAAATGTAGGTCCCTTACAGACAGAAACAGGTGAATCGATTATGGGGAACAAGGACATGGCAGACCAATTGAATAACTACTTTGGTTCTGTCTTCACTAAGGAGGACATAAATAATCTTCCGGAAACAGTAGGGGACAGAGGGTCTAGTGAGATGGAGGAACTGAGGGAAATACATGTTAGGTAAATTGAAGGCATTAAAGGCAGATAAATCCCCAGGGCCAGATGGTCTGCAGCCCAGAGTGCTTCAGGAAATAGCCCAAGAAATAGTGGATGCATTAGTGATAATTTTTCAAAACTCTTTAGATTCTGGATTAGTTCCTGAGGATTGGAGGGTGGCTAATGTAACCCTGCTTTTTAAAAAAGGAGGGAGAGAGAAACCGGGGAATTATAGACCGACCGGTTAGCCTAACATCGGTGGTGGGGAAAATGCTAGAGTCAGTTATCAAAGATGTGATAACAGCACATTTGGAAAGCGGTGAAATCATCGGACAAAGTCAGCATGGATTTGTGAAAGGAAAATCATGTCTGACGAATCTCATAAAATTTTTTGAGGATGCAACTAGTAGAGTGGATAGGGGAGAACCAGTGGATGTGGTATATTTGGATTTTCAAAGGGCTTTAGACAAGGTCCCACACAGGAGATTAGTGTGCAAACTTAAAGCACACGGTATTGGGGGTATGGTATTGATGTGGATAGAGAATTGGTTGGCAGACAGGAAGCAAAGAGTGGGAATAAACGAGACCTTTTCAGAATGGCAGGCAGTGACTAGTGGGGTACCGCAAGGCTCAGTGCTGGGACCCCAGTTGTTTACAATATATATTAATGACTTAGATGAGGGAATTAAATGCAGCATCTCCAAGTTTGCGGATGACACGAAGCTGGGCGGCAGTGTTAGCTGTGAGGAGGATGCTAAGAGGATGCAGGGTGACTTGGATAGGTTAGGTGAGTGGGCAAATTCATGGCAGATGCAATTTAATGTGGATAAATGTGAGGTTATCCACTTTGGTGGCAAAAACAGGAAAACAGATTATTATCTGAATGGTGGCCGATTAGGAAAAGGGGAGGTGCAACGAGACCTGGGTGTCATTATACACCAGTCATTGAAAGTGGGCACGCAGGTACAGCAGGCGGTGAAAAAGGCAAATGGTATGCTGGCATTTACAGCAAGAGGATTCGAGTACAGGAGCAGGGAGGTACTACTGCAGTTGTACAAGGCCTTGGTGAGACCACACCTGGAGTATAGTGTGCAGTTTTGGTCCCCTAATCTGAGGAAAGACATTCTTGCCATAGAGGGAGTACAAAGAAGGTTCACCAGATTGATTCCTGGGATGGCAGGACTTCCATATGATGAAAGACTGGATGAACTAGTCTTATACTCGTTGGAATTTAGAAGATTGAGGGGGGGATCTTATTGAAACGTATAAAATCCTAAAGGGATCCGACAGGCTAGATGCAGGAAGATTGTTCCCGATGTTGGGGAAGTCCAGAATGAGGGAGCACAGTTGAGGATAAAGGGGAAGCCTTTTCGGGCCAAGATTAGGAAACTTCTTCACACACAGGGTGGTGAATCTGTGGAATTCTCTGCCACAGGAAACAGTTGAGGCCAGTTCATTGGCTATATTTAAGAGGGAGTTAGATATGGCCCTTGTGGCTAAAGGGATCGGGGGTATGGAGAGAAGGCAGGTACAGGGTTCTGAGTTGGATGATCACCCATGATCATACTGAATGGCGGTGCAGGCTTGAAGGGCCGAGTGGCCTACTCCTGCACCTATTTTCTATGTTTCTATGTTTCTAAGCCTTCTGTTCCTTTTTCTAGCTCTCCAAGTCCATTCATCAGCTCCTTCCCAGATACCCCGTAATTCTCTAAAGTCCTGTCTGATCTTTGCTTCCTAAAATGTGAAGTAAATTTCTTTCTTCTTCTGGACTAGGTGCTCCATATCGCTTGTCAACCACAGGTCATTCACCCAACCATCCTTTCCCTGCCTCAATGGGACAAACCTACGTAAAACCATCAGCAAGTGCTCTCTAAATATTCTCCACATTTCTGTTGTGTATTTCTCTAAGTGCAACTGTTCCTAATTTATGCTCCCCAGTTCCTGCCTACCCTTGTACACCAAGGTCCCTCTGTCCCTCGACACTCCCCACCATTCACAGTGCATTTCCTACCTCATACTCCAAGGAACACGCACAACACGCTGAAGGAACTCAGCAGGTCAGGCAGCATCCATGGAAACGAACAGTCAATGTTTTGGGCCGAGACCCTTCGTCAGGACTGAAAAGGGAGGGGGCAGGGGCCCTATAAAGAAGGTGAGGGGAAGGTGGGAAGGAGAAGGCTGGTAGGTGCCAGGTGAAAAGCCAGTAAGGGGAAAGATCAAGGGGTGGGGGAGGGGAAATGTCCTCTTTCTTTAAGGATCGGGGTTTCCCTTCTGCCGTCATCAATGATGCCCTCATCCGCATCTCCTCCATTTCCCGCACTTTGGCCCTCACACCATCGTCCCGCCACCACAACAGGGGCAGAGTTCCCCTCATCCTCACCTAACACCCAACCAGCCTCCGGATCCAGCACATTATCCTCCGCAACTTCCGCCACCTTCAACAGGACCCCACCACTAAGCACATCTTCCTCTCTCTACCCTTCTCCACTTTCCACAGGAATCATTCCCTCCACGACTCCCTGGTCCACACGTCCCTCCCCACGGATCTCCCACCCAGCACTTATCCCTGTAAGCGTAAGTGCTGCACCTGTCCCTACACCTCCCCTCTCACCACCATTCAGGGCCCCAAACAGTCCTTCCAGCTGAGGCAACACTTCACTTGTGATTCTGTTGGGGTCATCTATTGCATCCGGTGCTCCCGGTGCAGCCTCCTCTGCATCGGTGAGGCCCAACGCAGATTGGGGGACCGCTTCGTCGAGCACCTCCACTCCGTCCGCCACAACAGACAGGATCTCCCGGTTGCCACTCACTTCAACTCTGCTTCACATTCCCATTCCGATATATCCATACATGGCCTCCTCTACTGCCATGATGAGGCCAAACTCAGGTTGGAGGAGCAACACCTCATATACCGTCTGGGTAGTCTCCAGCCCCTTGGTATGAACATAGAATTCTCCAACTTCCAGTAATTCCCTCCCCCTCCCTTCCCCTATCCCTATTTCACTCTGCCCCCTCCCCCAGCTGCCTATCACCTCCCTCATGGTTCTGCGTTCCTTCTACTACCCATTGTGCATTTCCTTATTCCTTCTTCACCTTTCCTGCCTATCCCCTCCCTGCTTCCCCTCCCCCACCCCTTGATCTTTCCCCTTACTGGTTTTTCACCTGGAACCTACCAGTCTTCTCCTTCCCACCCTCCCCCATCTTCTTTATAGGGCCCCTGTCCCTTCCCTCTTCAGTCCTAACGAAGGGTCTCGGCCCGAAACGTTGACTGTTCGTTTCCATGGATGCTGCCTGACCTGCTGAGTTCCTCCAGCGTGTTGTGCGTGTTGCTTTGACCCCAGCATCTGTAGAGTATTTTGTGTTCATACTCCAAGGTCCCTCTGTCCCTCGACACTCCCCACCATTCACGGTGCATTTCCTACCTCATAATCCAAGGTCCCTCTGTCCCTCGACACTCCCCACCATTCACAGTGCATTTCCTACCTTACACTCCAAGGTCCCGCTGTCCCTCAACACTCCCCACCGTTGACGGTGTGTGCCCTACCTCTGTACACTGTGGAGAGCGTTCTGACTGATTGCATCACCATCTTGCAATGGATCAGAGAAAGCAGCAGACCCAGCCAGCTCTGCAACAGGCACAACCCTTCCCACCATCGAGAACATCACAGGCAATGCCACAAGGCAGCAGCATCCATCAGTGTACAGGAGACATTCACTAGGATGCTGACTGGATTAGAGAGCATGAGCTGTAATGAGAGGTCAGACACACTTGGGTTCTTTTCTCTAGATTAGTATAGGGAGGAGGAGAAGAGGAAAGGGAGGAGGAGAAGAGGAAAGGTAGTGTGGAGGCAGGAACTGTACAGTCTGGGCTCACACTGCTAATGTTTTATTGCTGCACTGGTGCAGAGCATTGGGGAGAGGGAAGACAGAGACATTGGTCACACAACAGAATGGGTATGGGAAATGGGAGATTAGTGGGAAGGCTGCCCAACATCCCATCTCGATTAAGACAATGTCTCCTGGGGTCCTGGGGGAACAAGCTCCCACTACCCCCCTCATTATTCCAAATCATTTCCCCCCACCCTCCACCTCCTCAGTCTGAATAGGTTTTGGGCCCCATAGATAAGAGTGGACGTGGAGAGGATATTTCCTATGATGGGGGAAGTCTAGGATCAGAGGGCACAGCGTCAGAATTGAGGGACATCCCTTTCAGAACAGAGATGAGGAGGAATTTCTTTAGCCAGAGGGTGGTGAATCGATGGAATTCATTGCCACAGACGGCTGTACAGGCCAAGTCATTGGGTATATTAAAGCAGAGATTGATAGGTTCTTGATTCTCATCAGGACACAGAAACTCTCATCATTATTACTGTTCTGCTTTGGTTCATTTTCTAAATCAGCAAAGGTTACGGGAAGGCCGGAGAATGGGTTGAGGAGGGGGTAAAAGGATCAGCCATGACTGAGTGGCAGAACAGACTCAATGAGCCAAATGGCCCAATTCTGTTTTTATGTCTCATGTCTTATGGTCTCAAGGTGTGGCACTCTGGTAAGTACTGCTTCTGACTCTCCAGAGACTGGGTTCAATCCTGAGTTCAAATGCTTTGCATGTTCCTTTTGTGACTCTGTCCATTTCCCCAGGTACTCTTACTTTTTCCCACCTGCCAAAGAAGCACTGAACAGTTTGTGAACTGGTCACTATAAATGGACCCTGGTGTAGGTGGGTGGCAGAAGATGGAGTTGGAAGAAAAGTGAGATTAAATTAGAAGGGCACACGAGAGTCAGTAAAGCCATGGAGGCCAAGAGGCCTACTTGTTTGCTATACAATTATGCATTTTTATCTCAGCCTCTGTGTTGCTACTTGATAAATTTGTGGACTTCTCATGATATGATAATTGATTACTGTATTTCAATCCATTTGAATAATATTTCTCTTATTGATGAGGCTAACACTGATTAAGTTACCTTCAATAAGTACAACTACTCCACTAAAACATTTTCCTATTTGTTCTACATATTTTAATATCCTCCAACGATTATATTTCACCGGAATCCCCTCTGTATCTGGTCCTTCTCCATTTATCTCGTTTTACTATGGACACTGTGCATCCCAGTACAGATCATCCAACATAAACTGTCCCTCTCACACAATAATCAGAGCAAATCCAAAAACTGAACCACCAAACCTTCGAGCCTTGGCTTAGGGAGCCTGTCTGACTGTCTTCTGTCTCTTCAGCAGGAGCCTGCTAATAGAAATAAAAACAAATGTCAGATTTCATATGCAGCATTACACGATTCACACATCTACAACTGCTGACACGTACAGAATACCGATCACACACAGATCATATGGATATTGATATCATGCAATGACATGCTTGGTGTAGAGCAATCAGCGACTACTGTTACCATCTGTCAGAAATAGGCTACAACCACATGATTTTTGGTACTGCAAGTGTCACAGGTACCTTAATAATATATTCTTGTGTGTTGGCCACCATTGAGGAAAACTCCACCAGCACTGCATGAGGATCATCACTGATGATTGCCGTGGTAACGCTATCAGCAGACTGGCCACCAGGTGATACCTCTACCTGATCCAGTGCTTTACATCCAATGTGACAACCACCTCAGGACAGAAGAGAAACTATTAGTTTTAGACAGATTGCACTAGATTAGAAAAAGCCATTCAGCTCCACTTGTTCATTCTGTGGCTGATTTCAATTTTAACAATTTGCCATTACATTTAACAATGCCTCTTAACAATCAATTGAAATTGGTATTGGAATTTACAACCAACTACTCTCAGTTTCAAGAGACATATTTTGGAGGGAGAAAAATGGCATCCATATTTCTATTATTCCATTCTTGAAGTGTTGTTCGGATATCCCAGCACCATCTCTGACTTAGTTCATTCTGAACTTCTCCAGGGAAAGGTTTCTCTTTCAAACTTGCAGCATGGATGTGCTGGGCCCTATTTGTGTTCTTCGCAACTCTTGACTTACCAATTCCTTTATACATTTTATATATTTCATGCAACGTTACCCCTAATCCTTCGTATTAACCCAACTTTTGCACTCTGAATCTATATTATCTAGTAGCTTTTCACAATTTATTATTTTGCTTTAGTTGTACAAGCAATCTCACAGCATCTTGCAGACACCTTGCAGGTCCATAGTGGATGGCTTCACACATCCCAGGGTATACTCTACAGTCTAATCCACTTACTTAATCTGTCAATGTCCCCTTATAATACAAGATCAGAACATACTGGAAATTCTCAGCAGATCAGGAAATATCTGCGGAGAATGAAACAGAAACAACTGTTCAGATTGATAACCTTTTACCTGAACAGTTTTCAGCCCCTTTGCTTTCCCTTAGTAATATTGTTTTCCCTTTAATTACTGTGAAACCCAGTTCCTTGTCATCATCAGTCTTAGGTATTTGGCTCTGTAACTAAGAACTGTGTACAGCACTTGCCAAATGGAATGCATACTTTATCTTCACTCTGTCTCTCACCTGCTTCAGCTTTTAACAAAGTAGTTGGATTTCAGCAGCTCACAAACAAAAACAGAAATTAAGCCTTTTTCGCCTTTATTTCTGGAATTGTCTTGCTAAAGCTCCCACCTCTCTCTCTCCACCATCAATACTCTTAAACTTCACCTGTCCGAATATTTACTTGTATGTTACACACTGTGAATTACTAACACTTAGGACACTCTATAATAGACATGGTAGTTTTTGATTCATTATTTTGCTGTGAACAGTAGAAAAAAACTGTAGTAATAATATATGGAATGCAGAAGTGAAAATCATGGCAGCAACTAAATAACAAACATCAATGAACTGTGATACTATACAAGACATGAGTTCCACGAGTCCAATTCCAACAGCTTTCCACACACCTTTGGCTCGTAGGTGTCGATTGAGAGTACCATGCTCTGCAAAGCCTCGCCCACATCTACAGCACGTGAATGGCTTCTCTCCAGTGTGCAGGCGCACATGTCGGATGAGGGAGCCCTTTTCTCGGAATGCCCGGGTACAATAGTCACATGCAAATGGCTTGTTCTCAGAGTGTGTCCTCAGGTGAACTTGCTGTGCATTCTGAAACACACATCTGACCATTAGAAATCAAACATTAAAGAAGTTTTCCTTAATTACGTGTTCGTCCATTGTCGACGTCGATGAGGACATCGACACATGATGGTGTCGAGACTAGAGCGTGGTTTGGATTTAAGTGAGGGAGAGTTGCGCAGCATCAGCCTCACTCTCTCTTCCCAATTCCCACCTGGATCCAGTGGCAAGACAGAGTTGCTTCTGAATGCACAAGAAATCAAAGATTAAGGGTCAGGAAGTTATGTTGCAGCTTTATAAAACTCTGGTTATGCCGCATCTAGAGTATTGTATTCAATTCTGGTCACCCTATGATAGGAAGAATGTGGAGGTCTTGGAGAGGGTGAGAAGATGATAACCAGGATGTTGACTGGTTTAGAAAATATGTGCCATGAGGAGTGGTAAAACAAACTTGGATTATTTTCTCTGGATTAGTGGAAATTGAGGGAATACCTGACTTTTAAGGTGAGGGGAGCAAATTCAAAGGAGATGCGCAGGGCATTTTTTTAATATACAGAATGGTGGGCGCTTGCAATGCACTGCCAGGGATGGTAGTGAAGACAAATACAATAAAGGTGTTTAAGAGTCAGACCAGGAAAGATCTTTCCACAGCCTAATCCAATTTAGTCCCCACTAAATACTGCTCAAGCTGATCCTGACCACCATGCTGCTTATTGGAGCTAGCTGCAAACAAATTACATGCTAAGGTTCTTACAGCGGCAATATTTCAAAGCTTACAAAATATTTTAAATATTTCACAAAAGGCCAAAACTGACTTAAAACGGTAATGAGATCATCCAGCACTCTCTCTCTGACCTTGGTCTTGTATTTTTTTCCACATATTGGACATGGGTACGGCCGGTCATCTGAATGTGCCCTCATGTGCTCCTTCACATGGGCAATGCTCTTATAAAGCTTGCCACACTCCCCGCACTTGAAGCGCCTCTCGTTGTAATGTGATTCCAGGTGCTTCTTCAGAATGTATGCCGTCATAAATTCCTTCTCACACAGCTCACACCTGTGGGGCTTGTACCCTGAAAAGCATTATACACAAAGGCTCAACTGATCTCTGCACAAAATCTGTTTCACACAACACAGGCATAAATGACACCTAGCACACTAGAACAATTCTTGGTAATCATGGTCATAGCAGAATCCCTTCATCAAAAGCATACTTATAATTTCCAACCGAAAACCAAAGACATTTATCACAAGATTAGACATGTCCACAACACATGCTGGTCTATTCTGAAGGGCATACATACAAGTCATTGTGTACCGTGCAGGGCCAGTATACCAGCATCCCTGCTCAGCCTGGAGCACCAACACAGCAAAACCTCAGTAACAAACAAAGAGGGTCTCAATGCAGCAAGTGCCCAGCACTAGGCACTGGGGCTCCAATGTCAGAGTGACAAGGGCTATTAGCAGGCAGGGAGGACTGAGAATTTTACAGGAATCAGCTCTAAGAAACTAAACATTTAATTAGGCCAAATATCAAAGCAGGAATAAGGAAGTGGCAGATAGGTTAAGTCAATTTTTTTTTCCATCAGTTTCACTGGTGAACACTGCAGATGGGTTGGCTTCAAACAGCATGGAAGAACAAGGAACTAGTCACGGAAAATCTTATGGGACACAAGGCAGGCAAGACACTATGATGGTTTTAAAGGAAGCAGCTAGAGAACAGTAAACATGTTGTTGTACAAAACTTAAAAGTTCCAGGAAAGCTCACTGCAATAAATGTTAATTACCAGACACTAGGGTTGGGGGTTAGTGATCAAATGGAGATGTTTGGTACGAAATCTGGGTTTCCAAGATACAGCACTCAGAGAAAATGCCATCCCATCAATGGGCGATCCCTTACTTTACACGTGACCCTAGTTCCAGATTCTCTCACAAGAGAAAAAATCTTCTCCACATCCACCCGTCAAAAACCCTCAGGATCATATATATATCAATCGCCTCCTTCAATCTTTGAAATTCCATTGGATACAGGCATGGCTTGTCCAATATTTCCTCACAAGATTTGTCTGATCCAAGTATACCCTTAATAAAATCATCAGACACAGGGTACCAGGTGAAGTAAAAGCTTGGCGACAGGCAACTCAGAATAAGAGTTATGGTAGGACAGAAAGTCCCACATAATTCATTCTTGACTATGGGGATTTTATTAAATAACCTGTTATTAACTAGTATAAACCAAATAAAAATGCAGATTATAGAAATCTAAAGTAAACGCAGAAACTGCTGGACATACTCTGTGGTAAGAGAAAAAGATCTAAAAACCTTCATAAGAACTCAATGATAATGAGCAACTCTTATTCCTCTTCCCACAGATGCAGCCTGACCTGCTGAGTACTTCCAGCATTTTCCAGTACATTCAGCCAATACAAGGAGGCATAATTTTAAGGTGATTGGAGGGAAGTATAGTGGGGATGTTAGAGGTAGGCTTTTTGATAGTGGGCATTTGGAACACCCTGCGGGGGTTGTGGCAGAGGCAGGTACATTAGGGAATCCTAGATAGGCACATGGGTAAAAGAAAACTGAAGGGCTATTTGGAAAGGGTTAGACTGATCTTACGAGTAGGTTAAAAGCACATCATGGGCTGAAGGGCCTGTACTGTACTGTATGTTCTAACTTTGTAATTGTAGCAAAACATTCTGACAGTGATAATTAAACATAATTTTATAATAAGCAACACCCAGCATGAGGACATTACAAGACTCAGTCAGCAAGGTGGGTTTCAGGATGACCTTAAAAGACAAGTGGAAAAGCAACATCCAGTCAAGTCATTCCAGGGACAAGGGTTTGGCAGCTGATGGCATGGTTATCAATAGTGGGATAATTAAAATTAGAGATGAACAAGAAGCAGTACAGAGAAAGAACTGAGTAAGGAGCGGGTAGGAGAAGTGATTCTGAGACAGGAGATGGGAAAACTAATTTTGTTTTTAATCACCATGTTGTATTTACCTAGAACTCTAAACACTTTATTCTGATGCCAGTATTAAGCGAAATATTGAAATCGTATATTTATGATCCAGTAAAGAGGCACTGAAGAACATATCAACGATTGGACAGAGTCACTAGGAACTTATGAAAGCAAAACTTAATTTTGAGATTTTTCTGTGAATGACAACATAGATATACTTGGACTTCAGAAATCTTTCAACAAGGTACCACACAAAGGATAATTAAACAGTGCACACTACTGGTGTAGATTGAAGACCGATTGGTGGACAGCAAATAAAGTTGGAATAAATGGACCATTGTTGGGTTGTGAATCTGTAATTAGTGAAGTGCCACTGGGATCAGCACTGGGGCTCAGCTGTGCAATCAATATCAGTGTTTGGATGAGGGAATCAAGTACAACATATACCAATGATACAAGTGTGGGTTATGAGGGGGTGCATTGGGGATTAATATTCAGGTATACCAAACAATTAAGAAGGCAAACTGGGCTTTAATGCATGAAGATTTGAGTATAAGAGTAAGGACGCTCTGTTTAAATCATATAGTGCCCTGGTAAAATTGCATGTAAAATGTTTTGTACGTGTTTGGTCTTCCTCCCTAAGATAGCATATACTTGCAATAAAGGCAGATTGAGTACCAGAATTTGCCATGTGAGGAGGGATTAAGCAGAACAAACTCTGCAGAGTTTAGGAGAGATAGCCTCCTAAAACCAGCTAAGTTCTTACAGGACATGTGAGAGTGGATGAAGAGCTAATGTTTTATATGAATGGTTTGTCTAGTGTCACAGTCTCAAAATAAAAGCTATTCAGGACAGATATGAAAAAATCTTCTCAAAAAGGGGGACGAATTTTTGGAATTTCCTGTCCAGATGGGCTATAAATGTTCACTCCCGCACTATATTCAAAACATTAAAGGAGTTAATGGATATAGTTTGAGAGGCAATGGATACTATATCTCTCAGTGGTGAATCTCTGGACTTCCCTGCCCATGGGCAGTGATCTTATTGAAGGAATTAATCATATTGATGCAGTTCAATCTCTCAACATGCAGTACATAAATCCCAATTCATGCATGAGAGAACTGAAGAGGTTAGCAAGAAAAAGAATCAGAATGGTACAGCTTCCAGAGAAACAGAGAACTAGCTTGGTGTGTTGCTGGAAAAAGATATGAAATGAAGTAGAAATGGTGAATGAAGGAAAGCTACTCATACTGCATTTAATGCACAAGTGTGCTTTAGATGTTTCAGAGATCCCCATGTGGTGATCCTCCAAGGATTTTGCACTCTACAAAGCTCCCGTGAAATTTATTACATCACAGTGTTGTTTATTGTTGTTGGGAAGAGAAACATTAATGTAAACAATTATGAAACTGAGATAAATTCATGACTCACATAACTGGTCCACTTACCTAAATGGGCTTTAATGTGCAGGCGCAAATAGCTAGATCCGCGGAACACCCGACTGCAGTGAGGGCACTTGAACTGTTTGCAATTGCTATCACTTTTAAAGTCTGCCTACATATGAAAAACATAACATTTAATTCGTAGCTCATAAAATATGGAACAGTAGCATGATGTTTGTGTTACTGGACTGCTAATCGTAATCTGGATAAACAATCTAGAAATACAATTTAAATTCTCTTCAAAGTATCAGGAAAGTTAGAGCAAGTTAACTCAGCTTTTGTTACATCTGAAATAAAAATCAGATGCAGCAACTGCAAAACCATAGAACTGTTGTTAATAAAAATCTGTTTGATAATCTCATTTAGGAAAGAATCAGTTGTTGGAAATGTTATGTGATTGACCCAAGTTTGATTCTATATTTACCACAATACATTTGACTTTAATTGGTTTCCTAAATAGCCAAGCAAACAATCCAGTTCAAGGGCAATTAGGAATGGGTAATAAATTCTGGCCATGACAGTGTAGCCACATCTTGAGGAAAAAAATACAAGTGTAAAGCATACTTGACTATCAGATTCTACCCTCTATTTCTGGGCTTCATCTCATCACTCCACGGAGGGATTTGGTGAAGAAGGAACTCTTAAGGACTTCTTCCCAGATTCACCACTGGATCAAGGCATAATGAAGAAAATCTTACTGAATATATACCATTGAATGAAATGTGGAAACCCTACAGATTCCCTGCTCAAAACCACAAACCAAGACCCGGAAAAATACAAATCTCATCTTTGGTTGTAACAAACTGCTATCAAGAATCAGAAACTATTTATTTGAACAAACATGAGACACTGAATGTAGTTTTACTGCAGCAGACAAGGCCAAGTGATGTTTCAAAAAAATTAATAGAATTTCAACAAAACAAAGAGAAAATTTCGGGGGACTTCTGGTAGAGCTCATGGAGTGAAGTCGTGTTCTTGACTCGCTCCATTACCTCTGAGTTTTTTTTCTTATGATCAGCTATATTTTAACTAACCATTAAGGCATCGACTTTTACAATACTTTGAAATAAATTGGGTTCTTTGATAATCGGATGTTCTTAAGGTCTGCTATGTCTAAGAATGGAAAAAATGGGAAAGACGGCAAACCTCCGGTCAGACCGAAAGGTACCGATCTTCCTCCGACTGAACCACCGGTGACTTTGAAAGCTATATCAGATCTAATTCAAAGGGAAATTTCAACCTCTATTACGGAACTGATTCGTTCGGAAATTTCAATTAATTTCCAGAAAATTGCCAATTCAACATCAGTCGGCTATATCTAATCTTCAAAAATCCACGCAACAAAATGAACTCAAGATGAGGAAAATTGAAGAAACAATTACTATAACAAAGAAAAAACTTGACTTTCTGACCTTTAAAAACTCTGACTTAGAATCCAGAATGCGACGACAGAATCTTCGAATGATTGGTGTGCGTGAAGCTGTGGAATCTGACAACCCTATGAAGTTTTTTTCTCAACTTTTAAAAGATGCATTTCCTACTGTATTTCCTGACCAACCACCGTTATTGGATCAGACTCACAGAGTTCCATCATACTCGTCTAAGTCAGATAAACCTCGACATGTCATCTTACGTTTTCATTACTTTCAAGACAAGGAGAAACTGTTTCGATTCGTTCGATCTAAAGGTTACATTGATTTTTTGGATCTTAATTTCCGATTCGTGGAGGATTTCAGTAAACCAGTTCGGGATCAACGGGTTCGTTACAGATCTGTGATGTCGGAACTCTACAAGAAGGATTTAAAACCAGACAACAGGAATTCTGCAGATGCTGGAAATTCAAGCAACACACATCAAAGTTGCTGGTGAACGCAGCAGGCCAGGCAGCATCTGTAGGAAGAGGTGCAGTCGACGTTTCAGGCCGAGACCCTTCGTCAGGACTAACTGAAGGAAGAGTGAGTAAGGGATTTGCAAGTTGGAGGGGGAGGGGGAGATCCAAAATGATAGGGGAAGACAGGAGGGGGAGGGATGGAGCTAAGAGCTGGACAGGTGATAGGCAAAAGGGGATACGAGAGGATCATGGGACAGGAGGTCTGGGAAGAAAGACAAGGGGGGGGGACCCAGAGGATGGGCAAGAGGTATATTCAGAGGGACAGAGGGAGAAAAAGGAGAGTGAGAGAAAGAATGTGTGCATAAAAATGAGTAACAGATGGGGTACGAGGGGGAGGTGGGGCCTTAGCGGAAGTTAGAGAAGTCGATGTTCATGCCATCAGGTTGGAGGCTACCCAGACGGAATATAAGGTGTTGTTCCTCCAACCTGAGTGTGGCTTCATCTATACAGTAGAGGAGGCCGTGGATGGACATGTCAGAATGGGAATGGGATGTGGAATTAAAATGTGTGGCCACTGGGAGATCCTGCTTTCTCTGGCGGACAGAGCGTAGATGTTCAGCAAAGCGGTCTCCCAGTCTGCGTCGGGTCTCGCCAATATATAAAAGGCCACATCGGGAGCACCGGACGCAGTATATCACCCCAGTCGACTCACAGGTGAAGTGTTGCCTCACCTGGAAGGACTGTTTGGGGCCCTGAATGGTGGTAAGGGAGGAAGTGTAAGGGCATGTGTAGCACTTGTTCCACTTACACGGATAAGTGCCAGGAGGGAGATCAGTGGGGAGGGATGGGGGGGACGAATGAACAAGGGAGTCACCTAGGGAGCGATCCCTGCGGAATGCAGAGAGAGGGGGGGAGGGAAAGATGTGCTTAGTGGTGGGATCCCGTTGGAGGTGGCGGAAGTTACGGAGAATAATATGTTGGACCCGGAGGCTGGTGGGGTGGTAGGTGAGGACCAGGGGAACCCTATTCCTAGTGGGGTGGCGAGAGGATGGAGTGAGAGCAGATGTACGTGAAATGGGGGAGATGCGTTTAAGAGCAGAGTTGATAGTGGAGGAAGGGAAGCCCCTTTCTTTAAAAAAGGAAGACATCTCCCTCGTCCTAGAATGAAAAGCCTCATCCTGAGAGCAGATGCGGCGGACACGGAGGAATTGCGAGAAGGGGATGGCGTTTTTGCAAGAGACAGGGTGAGAAGAGGAATAGTCCAGATAGCTGTGAGAGTCAGTAGGCTTATAGTAGACATCAGTGGATAAGCTGTCTCCAGAGACAGAGACAGAAAGATCTAGAAAGGGGAGGGAGGTGTCGGAAATGGACCAGGTAAACTTGAGGGCAGGGTGAAAGTTGGAGGCAAAGTTAATAAAGTCAACAAGTTCTGCATGTGTGCAGGAAGCAGCGCCAATGCAGTCATCGATGTAGCGAAGGAAAAGTGGGGGACAGATACCAGAATAGGCACAGAACATAGATTGTTGCACAAACCCAACAAAAAGGCAGGCATAGCTAGGACCCATACGGGTGCCCATAGCTACACCTTTAGTTTGGAGGAAGTGGGAGGAGCCAAAGGAGAAATTATTAAGAGTAAGGGCTAATTCCGCTAGACGGAGCAGAGTGGTGGTAGAGGGGAACTGATTAGGTCTGGAATCCAAAAAGAAGCGTAGAGCTTTAAGACCTTCCTGATGGGGGATGGAAGTATATAAGGATTTAAAATTTAAAGATTTAAAACCAGCGCTGCTTTACCCAGCACGTCTAAGGATCCGTACGTTGGATGGAGCCCTCCGTTTTTTTAAATCTCCATTGGATGCCCAGAGTTATCTGGATCAATTTTCACCTTCAACATCTTAATCGTAATCTTTAACTATCTCCGTTTGATCGGAGGTTGTGAATCTGTCGGCCTTAATTTTTTTTTGCCTTATATGGGCAGAAAAGTTTATTTTTGATTAATTAATATGGCTGCTAAACTTTCTTTCTATCTGCGTCATTCCTTTCTTTCTATCTGCGTCATTCCTTTCTTTTTCCCAGGGGATTCTGGGTGGTTATTCCCTCAGCGTCATTCTACGTATTTCCTTTGAGGCCTTAAATTTTGTAGTTTTTAAATCTACTTCTTTTTGTAGGTTTTCATAGCTAGTTTATGTTAATATTTTCATTTCTTTTTTTGTTTATTCATAGGGTCTGGGGTTTGTTGCAGTTTTTTTAAATTTTCTGGCTTTTTCTTTGTTATATTAAGTGTTTGTTTTAATTGATTTACTTGTTTTATTCTTTTACTGTTTTATAACTAGCTGATCTTTTTTATATTTACACTTTTTTTTAGGGAGCGTCTATCGGAAGTCATGGGGGTAGTTTTAGTGCTTGCTTCTTTCTGGCTGGTCTGTTTTAGATTTAGCCTTGGGGTCATGGGGTGGGGGGTGGTGGGAGGGGCTTCACGTTTTAGTTTCTTTCTTCTTGGGCTATGTACACTATTGAAGTATTGGTTGCGTTCTCCTTCCCGGTATCTCTTATTTGTTCTGTTCCCTTTCCAGGTTCGTGGGTCGAGCCTATCGTCAATCCTCCTTTTTGCGGGTTGACTTTAGGGTTTATGGAGTCTATTATTAATTTTGTCTCCTGGAATACTAATGGTCTTAACCATCCTATTAAAAGGAAAAAAGTTTTTAAAATGTTCCGAGATTTAAAGCACAAATTCTATTTTTACAAGAGACCCATGTGGGGAGGGGGGACAGACTACGTTTTTTAAAATTCTGGAAGGACCAACAGTTTCATTCGAACTCTAACGCTAAGATTCGAGGCATCTCTATTTTTATAGACTCCTCAGTTACTTTAATACAACATGATATTATCCCTGATCCCAATGGTAGATTTCTACTGGTTAGTGGTCTACTATTTAATAAAAAGGTAGCTTTGGTTAATGTTTATGCTCCTAATATGGACTATCCGGAATTTTATAAATCATTATTCAATCAGTTCCCGAATTTGAATGAGTTTTCATTGATCTGGGGCGGAGATCTTAATACCTGTTTATCTCCAGCTTTGGACCGTTCGGCTCCTCTACAGACCTTACCTAATAAATCTGCAACTTTGATTAATTCGTTCCTCTCTGATTCTGGGTCGACGGACATTTGGCGTTTTTTGCATCCTCAGGAAAAAGATTTTTCTTTTTTTTCACGTTCACCATTCCTATTCAAGAATTGATTATTTCTTCATTGACTCTCATCTTATTTCTTCAGTGATTAAATGTGATTATGACTCTATAACCATTTCGGATCATGCTCCACTTTCTGTTAAAATTCAGGCCAATACACAAAATAATAGACAATGGCGTTTTAATTCGCTGTTGCTTCAGGATTCGGACTTTGTTAAATTTATGAATGAACAGATTGATCTTTTTTTTACAATCAACTATACAGAGGATATTTCTGTGAACATTCTTTGGGATACTTTTAAAGCTTATATTCGTGGTCAGATTATCTCGTATTCTGCTGCTTTGAGGAAGAAGCTGAAGCAGGAGGAGTTGGTAATTGTGGACAAGATTAAGGAAATTGATCAGAAATATGTTACAGCTCCTTCTGAGGAGTTATATAAACAAAGAACTGAACTTCAAATGGAACACAGTTTATTACTTTCGTCCTCGATTGTAAACCAATTAAAGAAAACAAGAAGTGAATTTTATGTACACAGTGACAAAATTGGCAAACTGTTGGCTAACCAATTGAAGTCTAATTATGCTAAATCTCAAATTAATCAGATTTATAATCAAAATGATCGACTGATACTTGATCATGCGGGGATTAATCAAACCTTTGATTTTTATTCTCCCTTATATCAATCAGAGTCTCCTCGAGACTCTAAATATATGAATGATTTTTTAGATACCCTAGACTTCCCTGAGATTTCACAGGATATGTCTTCTATGCTAGATACTCCCATTACCACTGATGAGATTAAGAATGTTATTTCCTCTATGAACCTGGGGAAAGCTCCTGGCCCTGATGGGTTTACCGTAGAATTTTCTAAATGTTTTGCACCTTCATTAATCCCTTGGTTCTGTAGGGTTTTCGAGGCTTCATTAAAACTTGGTAAACTTCCGGAATCTTTCAATAGGGCGTCAATCTCTCTAATATTAAAGAAGGATAAAGATCCTGCTCAATGTGCATCTTATTGACCAATATCTTTATTAAATGTTGATTCTAAAATTTTTTCTAAGTTATTAGCAAACAGATTAGAAAAAGTACTTCCTTTTATTATTTCGAAAGACCAAATGGGTTTTATTAAAGGTCGTTACTCTTTTTATAACATTCGCACACTGTTAAATATTGTTTATACCCCCTCACAAAATGTTCCTGAGTGTGTTATCTCTTTAGATGCTGAGAAAGCTTTTGATAGAGTAGAATGGCCTTACTTATTTAAGGTGCTTGAAATGTTTAATTTTAGCTCGAAATTTATGTCCTGGATCAAACTGTTATATCATTCTCCTGTGGCCTCGGTCCGTACTAACTCTTTAAGCTCACCTTTTTTCCCTATTTTTCGAGGTACTCAACAAGGTTGTCCTCTTAGTCCTTTATTATTTGATATTGCATTAGAACCTCTTACAATTGCCATTCGAGAATCTCCAAATATTACTGGGATAACTCGGGGCTTAAAGTCCCATAAAATATCACTCTATGCTGATGACTTACTTTTCTATATTTCTAATCCTCAAAAATCTATCTCTGCTGCTTTAGAGTTATTAGCACAATTTAGTCTCTTTTCAGGTTATAAATTAAATCTTAGTAAGAGTGAACTTTTCCCGATTAATAAACAACTTCCCTTATATCATAACTTTCCATTTAAATTGATTAATAATTATTTTTCATATCTTGGGATTAAAATTACTTGTAAACACAAAGATTTAAGATTAACTTTTTACCCTTAATTGACCATATTATTTAACTTTCATCTAAATGGTTTCCTTTATATTTAACTTTGATTGGTCGTATTAATGCAGTTAAGATGTTTTTTCTGCCAAAATTTTTATATATATTTCAGGCATTACCGATTTTTGTTCCAAAATCTTTTTTTGATAAAGCTGACTCAAAAATTTCTTCATTTATTTGGCAAAATAAAAACCCGAGACTGGGTAAAATACATTTACAGAAAGCTAAGAGAGATGGAGGTTTAGCATTACCTAACTTTAGATTCTATTATTGGGCAATTAATATTCAACATATGAAATTTTGGTTACTTGACCAGGATATACTATCCATTCCCAAATGGGTAGCATTGGAATTACAATCTGTTCAGGGCTATACACTTGGCTCTTATTTTAGGTTCCTCTCTTCCTTTTGATTTGAAACGCCTCAAACAGGTATCTAACCCGATAGTTAAATATACCTTACGTATTTGGTTTCAATTCAGAAAATTTGATCTTAACCAATTTGGGCTAGCGTTTCCTATTTTAGGTAACATATTTTTTCCTCCCTCTTTTACAGATCGTGCTTTTCAAATTTGGAAGACTAAGGGTATTTCACGGTTTTTGGATTTATTTTCAGATGGTTCCCTTATGTCTTTTGAACAATTATCTAACAAACATAATTTATCAAGAATACATTTTTTTAGATATCTACAAGTTAGAAACTTCCTAAGTACTATACTTTCTTCCTTTCCAATGCTTCCTCCTGCATACATTTTAGATACTATAATTAATCCATGTCAGAAAGGTGCATCAGCTATGATTTATAATATTATTATGAAACTTAGGAAAGCTCCATTTGATAAGATTAGGTCAGATTGGGAACAGGAATTGGGTTCTATCATTTCCGTGGATGACTGGGGGCAGATTTTACAATTAGTCAATACTTCCTCTATCTGTGCTAAACATTCCCTAATTCAATTTAAAGTTGTTCATAGAGCACATATGTCCAAAGATAAATTAGCTCGCTTTTATTCTCATATTAATCCTTTTTGTGATAGATGTCCGGGGCAGATAGCCTCTTTAACTCATATGTTTTGGTCTTGTCCTACTCTGGAAACTTTTTGGAGAGACATTTTTAATATTATCTCAAAGGTATTGAATATAGATATCTCTCCTCACCCTATTACGGCTATCTTTGGACTACCTAAAATTTCCAGTAATCTTTCTCCTTCAGCCCGTAGAATGATCGCATTTCTTACTTTAATGGCGAAAAGATGTATCTTACGACATTGGAAAGAGCTTAATGCTCCAACCACCTTTTTTGGGTTTTCTCAGACGATATTATGCTTGAATTTGGAGAAAATTAGAAGTAATCTTTATGATTCCTCACTTAAATTTGAACAGACCTGGAGATCTTTTATTCAATATTTTCATTTAATGTAATTTTTTTTCTTCTCTTTTTTGCTCCATATTTATATACCCTTCTTGTTTTTTTTTTATTGTTTTTAATGGAGGTCGGGTTTGAGGTCGTGATTTTAAGTTCTTTAACTCTACTTGGTTCCAAGTTAGCCCATTGCTTTGCTTTGCTTTTAGTTTAGTTGCACGGTGGGTTTTTTTTGGGGTTTTTTTTTCCTTTTCTCTATTGGTATATATATATATAAAATTAGTATACTATTATGTTACCTTAGTATGTTATGTTTAAATTACATTGTTTGTATCACTTTTTTTCTGTATTAATATCTCCTGTAATTTTATTATATTCTAACAGTGTATTAGTGCCTATATGGCTTACCTTTTTGTATACTTATTCAATAAAAAGATTTAAAAAGAAAGAAAATGAAGAGAAAATTTCCAGACTAATTAAATTTGTGCGTGCAAGGGCTTACTGAATGCATGGTATTGCTTTAGATATTACCTGAACAAGAAAGCATTATATTATTCAACAGTGAAGTGTAAAAACCATTGAAGAACAGCCATTATCTAGATGTGAATGCTGCTGGCTAGGTTAACTGTTTAAATGTTTATCTCTAGTTGCCCCTTAATAAGATGATGCTGGGTGACCTTTCTAAGCTGCTGCAACTTGCACATTACTGCTAGAGAGGGTCATTAGAGTCTTTGACCTAAAAATAATGAAAGAAGAGCACGGTATCTCCAAATCAGACTGGTAAAGAATAAGTGGCAAATTAAAAGTCATTATGTCCTTATAGGTGCATGGTGCTGGTAGTTGGGAGGCTCTGCTGAGGAGGCTGTGGCAATTTTTGTTGTGGTAAATCCTGTAGAGTCTACCTCCTGCAGTTTTGTACATGACCTGTGCTATAAAACTTCATAGGGAATAAAAAAAAAACTGGTTAAATTCTGGTTGGTCAATGCTCCTAATGGCAGGGACATTAGGGGCATTTATGTACCACAACCTTGGGGTGGAAGTCCATAGCTCTCTGAACGTGTTGACGCAGGTGAACAGAGTAGTGAAGAAGGGCTTGCCTTCATAGTTTAATGCATTGCGTATAACAGCTTGGACATTACGTTGCAGCTGTTAGATTGCACTTAAGAGTATCATATACAATTTTGGTCACCACACTACAGTAAGAAAATGTTAGTAATAAAGACGGGTAGAAGAGATCACTAGGATGTTGACTGGAATTAAAATGGCAGTTTTGATAGGTTGTGATTATTCTCACTGGAACACAGAACACTGGGGTTTAACCTTATGGAAGTTTATAAAATTTGAGGAGCATAGATAGGATAGTCAGAATATTTTTCCCAGTTCAAGGGAGTCGAGAACTTGAGGGAAAAAAGGTAAGGGAGATCTGAGCAGTATGATTTTCATACAGAGTGGTAAACATCTGGAAGAAACAGCCAGAGGAGATGATAGAGGTAGGTACAACATTTAAAAGGTACGGGTAGGGATACAGTTCTAATGCAGGCGAATGGATTAGTGCAGATACGTCTCACAGTTGGCATGGACAAGGTGGGCTCAAAGTGCCCATTTCTATGCTGTGCTATTTTATATTATAACAAAATAAAAATATCAACATCAAAACCAGAGCATAAAACAAGAAGCAGACGTACATATAATGTCTAGGATCTCAAGGATGCCAGAAAGCTTCTCTTATCCAAATTATAAATTCTGAAATATTGCCAATAGTGTTTGAGATAAACATCATCTGTGATCGATGTGGAAAGATGCTCCTAAAATACATTAAGAAGGAAAGTGCAAAGCCTGGGCCACATCTGTTAAAAGCAAAGACTTTCAAACACAGTAGCATGGCTCTTAAACACTGGAAAATATCACTGCAGCAGATGTATACAACATACAATGACACTGCATTAGAGCTTAGCAGCTCAACTTAGAGACAAAGAAAGATGTTTATCCTTCAAACTGTTTTACCCTTTGGTTTATGTACAGTAACACATCATAATCAGGCACTGCATTTGAAATAGAAAATGCTGGAAAAAGCTAAATAAGACAGAGCCTGTGGAGATAGGAACAGAGTTAAATTTCAGGTTGATGATCCTTTATGAAGGCAGTGTCACAAATAAATCAAATCCATTCCCAATCAGATAACTACACTAATCAAACAAGTTTACTTTCTTATGCCTTACCGGAAAAGGTTAACACAAGCAAGGCCTGCATCTACCGGGCATTTGTAATTTTCTTCTAGAATGTGAATGAGCCACTTTCTTGAACTGTTGTAGTGCTTTTGAACATACACACATAATGCTCTTGGGTAGAGAGTTCCAAGATTTAGAATCAGCAATGAAGAGGAAAAAGTAAAACAGCAATATGACTTGGAAGGGAACCTGTAGTCTATTTCCAGCTTGTGCTGCACGCTGACTTTGGTTCTTTGCAGGAATGGGGCCTGCTCTCGGGGTGTCACGACTGGCCGTTATCTAACATGCCAAGGCCACAGCCTAAGAGTTCAGCTCACATTTGGAGGTCTAGGATCTCAGGGCTCCGGAGACGGGCGGATTGAAGGTCGGTGTCCTAGACCAGTGTGTTGTGGAAGCCTGAAGATCTTTGTTTGTGTACCCAGAGACCTGAAATCTTTGGGCACAGAACTTGGAAAAAGCAACGCAACGGACTTTTAACATAGTAAACCAG
Organism: Mobula birostris; assembly: GCF_030028105.1. Taxonomy (NCBI): domain Eukaryota; kingdom Metazoa; phylum Chordata; class Chondrichthyes; order Myliobatiformes; family Myliobatidae; genus Mobula; species Mobula birostris. Next base: position 86,000,824 of record NC_092378.1, read on the forward strand.
CGAGTTGTTTGTTATGTTTCCCCTTTCGCTGTGAAATGGAGACATCTCTTTCTCCTTTATTAGGGAGAGAGAGAACCTGTGGTATGCCGAATACCAGGTGAACGCGTAGTCTTTAGAGCACTGCAAGTCTGTGTCTTTGCTGTTGCTTTTGTTGCACGTTTGAGTGCTTGGTGGCAGGTGCCGATGTTTTTTTTTGCCAGTGGTGGGAGGGGGAATCGTTGTTTGCCGCTGTTTACGTGCGGGAGGGGAGCTGGAGGGGACTTGGGTGGGGTACTAACATTTAACCGTCATTCATTCTTTGGGGAACTCCTCTGTTTTCATGGATGGTTGTGAAGAAAAAGCATTTCAGGATGTATATTGTATACATTTCTCTGACATTAAATGGTACACACTGCAGCTGTGCTTTGCCAATGCGGGAGGGAGTGAATGGGGTGCTAACACTGTTGTGAGTAGGCCAGTGGTGAGAGTAGCAACATCAGGCTTTAGCTCAAAGGAGGCTGCCGCTCAAAAGAGGTGCTTGCTCTAGGTAAGCTTCTGTTAAAGTTCCCTTTTTTTTTTCCATCTCTTATTGTACCTAATGTAGTAAATGGCTGTTGTCTGTTGTTCATGCTGGATGTTGAAGTCCTTGGAGACCCAGAGTCACCCCAAAGTTGCAGGAGGTGAGTAGCTGGGTGACTGTCAGGAGAAGTAGAAATGTGAATCGGCAGTTGGCACAGAGCACCTGTGTGGCCATTCCCCTCAACAGTAAGTATACCCTTTTGGATACTGTTGTGGGGATGACTCCCAGGGGAATGCCATGGAGTGCAGGTTACTGGCACTGAACATAGGTCCATTGTGTAGAAGGGAAAGAGGGAGAAGAGGGGAGCAGTAGTGATAGCGGACTCAATAATCAGGGGAACAGACAGGAGATTCTGTGGATGTGAGCAGGACACCGAAATGGTATGTTGCCTCCCTGGTGCCAGGGTCAGGGACGTCTTGGATCGCGTTCACAGCATTTTGGAGGGAGGAAGAGCAGCCAGATGTCTTGGTACACATTGGTACCAATAACATAGGAAGGAAAAGCAAAGAGGTCCAGAAAAGGGAATTTACAGAGCTAGGTAGAAAGCTGAGAAGCAGGACCTTCTGGGTAGTAATTTCTAGATTGCTGCCTGTGCCATGTGCTAGTGAGGGTAGAAAGAGGTCGATCTGGCAGATCAATGCGAGGCTGAGAAGCTGCTACAGAGGACAGGGCTTCAGGGTCTTGCATCACTGGGATCTCTTCTGGGGGAGGTATGACCTGTTCAAAAGTGATAGATTGCACCTGAACCCAAGGGGGACGGGCAAGTTTGTTATAGCTGTTAGGGAGGTGGGAGGTTTTAAACTAATTTGGTAGGGGGTTGGGAACTGGAGTGAAGGGACTCAGGATAGGACAGATGGTAAAAAAGCAAAGATATCATGCAGTCAATCTGTCAGGAAGGGCAGGCAGATGACACGACAAAATTGCAGCCAGCAGGGTGAGTATCAGTACATTACAGATGCAGAATCAAAAAGGGTAGCAGATACAGTACTCAAAGTGTTATATCTCAATTGTTATATCTCAATTCATAGGATTGACACAGCATAGCAGCAATGATGTGAGTTTGTGGGAAAAATGAGGAAGGTGCAGGATAAACATATTCCAAAAGCAAAGAAATATTCAAATGGCAAAATAGTACAACTGCAGCTGACAAGGGAAGTCAAAGCTAATGTAAAAGCAAAAGAGAGGGCATACAACGCAAAAATTAGCAGGAAGATAGAGGATTGGGAAGCTTTTAAAAATCTACAGAGAGCAACTAAAAGAATCATTAGGAGGTTAAAATGAAATATAAAATAACCTAGCAAACAATATCGAAGTAAATAGTAAAAGCACTTCCAAGTATGTAAAAAATAAAAGAGAGATGAGCCTGGATATAGGACTACTAGAAAATGAGGCCGGAGAAATAATAATGGGCGACAAAGAGATGGCAAATGTATTAAATAAGCATTTTGTTATCAGTCTTCACTGTGGAAGACACTGGCAGTGTGCCAGATGTTGAAGGGTGCGAGGGAAGAGAAGAGGGTGCAGTTACTATTACAAGGGAGGAGGTGCTCAAAAAGCTGAAAGATCTAAAGGTGCTGAGGTCACTCAGGCCAGATGAACTGCACCCTAGAGGTCTGAAAGAGGTAGCGGTAGAGATTGTGGAGGCCTTTGTATTGATCTTTCAAAAATCATTGAACTCTGGCATGGTGCCAGGGGACTGGAAAATTGCAAATGTCACTTCCCTCTTTAAGAAAGGATGTTGGCAGCAGGAAGGAAGTTATAGATCAGTTAGCTTGAGCTCAGTGGTTGGGAAGATGTTAGAGTCAGTTGTTAAGGATGAGGTTATGGAGTACTTGGAGACACAGGACAAGATAGGACAAAGTCAGCATGATTTCCTTAAGAGAAAATCTTGCCTGACAAACCTGTTGGAATTCTTTGAGGAGCTTACACGTAGGATAAATAAAGGGGATGCAGTGGATGTTATATAGTTGGACCTTCAGAAGGCCTTCGACAAGGTGCCACACATGAGGCTGTTTACCAACTTAAGAGCCCATGGTATTAGAGGAAAGTTACTGGCATGGTTAGAGCATTGGCTGAATGGTAGAAGGCAGTGAATGAGAATAAAAGAATACTTTTCTGGTTGGCTGCCAGTGACTAGTGGTGTTCCATAGAGGTCAGTTTTGGGACCGCTTCTTTTTATGCTGGATGATGGAAAGGATGGCTTTGTTGCCAAGTTTGCAGATGATACAAAGATTGGTGGAGGGGCAGGTAGCATTGATGAAATAGGTAGGCTGGAGAAGGACTCGGACAGATTAGGAGAATGGCAAGAAAGTGGCAAATGAAATACAATGTTGAAAATGCATGGTCATGCGCTTTGGTAGAAGAAATAAATGTGCAAACTTTTCTAAATGGGAAGAAAATCCAAAAATCTGAGACGCAAAGGGACTTAGCAGTCCTTGTTGCAGAACACCCTAAAGGTCTAAAGGTTAACTTGTAGGTTGAATCAGTGGTGAGGAAGGCAAATGCAATGTTAGCATTCATTTCAAGAGGTCTAGAATACAAGAGCATGATTGTGATGCTGAGGCTTTATAAGGGACTGGTGAGGCCTCATCTTGAGTATTGTGAACAGTTCTGGGCTCCTCATCTAAGAAAAGGCCAAGACAGAGTAGATGTGGAAAGGATGTTTCCCATGGTAGGGGAGTCTAAGACAAGAGGGCACAGCCTCAGGATGGAGGGACATCCATTTAAAACAGATGTGGAGCCAGAGGGTGGTGAATTTGTGGAGTTTATTACCACAGGCAGCTGTGGAGGCCAGGTCATTGGGTTCTTGATTGGACATGGCATCAAAGGTTATGGAGAGAAGGCCAGGGAGTGGAGCTAGGGAGGGACAAAAAAGATCAGCCATGATTAAATGGTGGAGCAGACTTGATGGGCCAAATGGTCTAATTCTGCTCCTATGTCTTATGGTCTAACAAAGCAAAATATTTTATTCAGAATGGTTTTCAGCTTCAAATTTCATGGATCTGAATCATCAGAACAGTGGAAAATACTTTAATCATACTCCTCATATTCACCATGTTAATAGTAAGAAAACATTCCAGGGAAATCTGGGACTACAGAATATCCAGCCTGTTACAGCCATAACAGCTATGTGACTGATCCAGCTTAGTTTGTGGTCAATGACGAACCTTCAGAATGTTGATGTTATAAGGACTCAACGAAGGTAATTGCAGGTGACAAGTTTCCACTTCTGAACTTGTTACTTGTTGCCAATATTGCCTGCATCTTGCTGCATACAGGTATGGACTACTTCAGTTTCAAACAAGTTGCAATTAAAAATAAATAGTATGCAATCCTGAGCAGAGTCCCAATTTACAACATGATGAAAGGAAGCTCACTGATAATGCAAATGGAAATAGTTTGGGTCAAGAGAGACGACAGATGCAGAGGCACTCATCAAGCAGTATCTATGGAGGGAAATGGACAGTCCACCTTTCAGGTTGAGACCCTTCATTAGGACTGGAAAGAAAGAAATGAGATTGCTACTATTTTAAATAAAGGGGTGGGGAGGAGCAAGAGCTGCTGGCTGATAGGTAAATACGGGTGAGAAGGAGGTGATAGGTAAGTGAGTGGGAATGATGCAAAAAGCTGGAAGGTAGTTTGTGGAAGTAATAAAGAGATGAAGTAGATGCAATCTGATAGAAGGGGACAGTCAACTATGGAACAAGGGATCTGCGTCTAGCCTCAACTTGGCAGTGAGTGTGGAAGTGGGAAATGGGAATTAAAATAGCTGGCTACCAGATCCTGGCAAGTATGGTGGATAGTGCAAAGGTGCTCAAACAAAGCAATTCCCAATCTGTTTAGGGTCTCACTGTATAACAGACCATAGTGGGAGCACCAGATGCAATGCACGACACCGATGGATTCACATGTAAAGGACCGTCTTACCTGGAAGGACTGTTTAAGACCCTGAAAGGGCGTGAGGGAATTGTTTTATGGGCAGGTGTAACACTTAGCACTATTACAGGGCCAACTGCCTGGAGGAGAATTGGTGAGGAAGAATGAGCAGGGATAGGAATCAAGGAGAGAGTGATCCCTGTGGAAAGTAGAGAGAGAAGGGCAGAGAAGGGTAAGATACATCCGGTGGCAGGATCCCACTGGAGATGATAGTAGTTGCAGAGAGTAGTATATTGGATGTGTAGGGTCATAGGGCGGAGATGAGGGGCACTCCTGTTCTATCTGGAGGGTGGGGTATGTGTTGAGGGGAGGCATACAGGAAATGGAAGAGGAAGATATTGGATTGCATAGCTGGAGAGAGAGTTGAAAAGAAGCGTGCGTGGGTAGTCGGGAAATGGTGCGCTATATTTCCAAGCAGATGCTGGATTGTGGAGGGAGGAGAAGGTGGTGACACAACGCAGTGTGCGCGGCCTCTCCGGTGAAATTATATCGTATTTATTAAATAGGGGGCCGTGCACAATCCTGATTTGATGGAGACGGACGTGAGAAGCACGGAGGAACATCTGGAGAAATCTTCTGCAATGCCCAGTTCGCTGCCGCTGCTACTGTGCGATCAAGAATCTCCAGAGGGAAGGCCCCAAATCCTCGGCTTTGCCTGTTGCTGGCAGTCGGGGCTGGGGTCGAAGCGCTCAGCAGAGATGGCACTCGGTGTCGGAGGGCTGGTCTGAGGATCGAAGTTTTCGGAAGGACTGAGAGTCGCACTGTGGTCGGGTGCTTCCAGGATGCTGCATCGGCAAGTTTGCGGCGCTGGAAGCTCATGGCAGGAAGAGTTTTCTTCCTTCAACCATCTGCGTGAGATGTTAGAACCTTCGAGAGACCTTGAGATTATTTTTTTATTGTGCCCATGGTCTGTTCTTCTATCAAATTACGGTATTGCTTGCGCTGTTGTAACTATATGTTATAATTATGTGGTTTTTGTCAGTTTTTCAGTCTTGGTCTGTCTTGTGTTTCTGTGATATCACACTGGAGGAGCATTGTATCATTTCTTAATGCATGCATTACTAAATGACAATAAAAGAGGACTGCGTGGACTCATAATCTAAAATAAAATTAGGCATTTGGCAAGGGACAATAAAAAGTAGTTTGGTTTAAACAGAGCAGCAATTGTGAGAGTGGGCCAGTGTTAGAGTGGGAGGTTCAGGCTTTGGCTCATTGAGGCTTTGGTAAGGAGAGGCAGGTAGATATTTTCATTTAATTTTTCTTTCTTTCTTATTCCAAGTTGGGGATGTCAGGCAGGATAGTGGAATGCTCCTTTTGCAGGATGGTACAGGCAAGGACAACTACATCTGCAAGAAGTGCATTCAGCTCCAGCTTCTAAAAGACTGTGTTAAAGAAATTGGAGATGGAGCTGGATAAACTCCAGTTCATTCTGGAAGCTGAAGAATTGATCAAGAGGACATACAGGGAGATAGTTACACCTAAGAAGCAGGACGCAGGTAATTGCATGACAGTCAGGAAGGGGAAAGGAGTTAGGCAGCCAGTATAGAGTACGCCTGTGGCTGTTGCCCTCAACAACAGATATATCTCTTTGAATACTGTAGGGGGTATGAACTAGCAGAGGTAGGCCACAGTGGTCAGGTCTCTAGCACTGAGTCCAGCTCTGTGGCTCAGAAAAGAAGGTGTTGTGGGGGGGGGGGGGGGGGGGAGAGGCCATCTGTAGTGATAGGGGATTTACTGGCTAGGGGAAGAGATAGGAGGTTCTGTGAATGAGAACAAGATTTCCAATTCATATGTTGCCTCACAGGTGCCAAGGTCAGGGGCATCTCGGATCAAGTCCGCAGCATTGTTAAGTGGGAGGCTGAGCAGTCAGAGGTTGTGATCCACGTCTGTTCCAAAATCATGGGTAGGAAGAGTGATGAGGTCCTCCAAATCAGTTCAGGGAATTAGGTGCCAATTTAAAGCATATGACCTCCAGGTTGTGATCTCAAGATTGCTACCCCCAACACATACTTGTGAGGCCAAAAATAGAAAGATCATACATTTTAAAACATGGCTAAGGAGAGGCAGTGGATGTCATTTACTTAGATTTTCAGAAGGCATTTGATAAGGTGCCAAACATGAGGCTGCTTAACAAGATAAAATCCTATGGCATTACAGGAAGGATACTGACATGGAAAGAGGAATGACTGACGGGCAGGTATCAGTGAGTAGGAATAACAGGGGCATTTTCTGGTTGGCTGCCAGTGACTAGTGCTGTTCCTCAGTATTGGGACCGCTACTTTTCACATTGTCTGACAACAATTTAGATAATTTAGACAAATTAGACAACTTGCATAGATTGGAAGAATGGGCAAAGAGGTGGCAGACGGAAAGCAGTGTCCAGAAATGTATTATCATGCATTTTCGTAAAGGGAACAATGATGCAGACTGCTGTATAAACAGGGAGAAAATTCAAACATCTGTAGTGTAAAGGGACTTAGGAGTCCTCATGCAAGACTCCCAGAAAGTTAATTTACAGGTTGAGTCTGTGGTAAAGAAGGCAAATACAATGTTGGCATTTATTTCAAGGGGATAATGCTGAGCCTTTATAAGACACTAGTCAGAAAGCACTTGGAGTATTGTCAACAGATTTGGGCCTATATCTCAGAAAAGATGTGTTGCCATTGGACAGAGTCCAGAGGAGATTCACGAGGATCATTGAGAATGAAAGGGTTAACATATGTCGAGTGTTTGGCAGCTTTGGGCCAGTACTCACTGGAATTTAGAAGAATGTGGGGGATCTCATTGAAAGCTACGAAATGTTGAAAGGACAAGATAAAGCAGATGTGGAAAAGATGTTTCCTATGATGGGGGTATCCAGACCTAGAGGACGCTGCCTCAAAATTGAGGGGTGACATTTTAGAACAGAGGTAAGTTGGAATTTTTTTTAGCCGGGGGTAGTGAATCTGTGGAATGCTCTGCCACAGACTGCGGTGAAGGCCAAGTCCGTGGGTATATATAAAGCAGAAGCTGATTGGTCAGGGCATCAAAGGATATGGTGAGAAGGTAGGTGTATGGGGTTGAGTGAGATCCAGGATCAGCCACGAAAGAATGGTGGAGCAGACTCAATGGGCTGAATGGCCTAATTCTGCTCCTATGTCCTATGGTCTTATGGTGCAGGATGGAGGGCTTCAGATTTTTGGACCGTTGGGCTGTCTTCCAGAGAAGGAGGGACCTGTACAGAAGGGATGTTTGCACCTGAAATGGAGGGGAACTAATATTCTTGTGGGAAGGATTGCAAGTGCTGCACAGAGGGAAGGATTTAAACTAGAGTTGCAGGGGGATGGGAACCTGAGCACCAGAGCAGATAGTGGAGTAGCCATAGGGAAAGATGTTATTAAGTCTACATACAAAATCATAAATGAAAAGCAACACACACAAAATGCAGGAGGGAACTCAGCAGGTCGGCCAGCATTTATGAAAAAGACTAAACAGTCGACATTTTGGGCCAAAACCCTTCATCAGGACTGGAGAAAAAAAAATGCGGTTAGATCAAGAAGATGGGGGGAGTAGAGGAAAAAATCCAAGATAAAAGGTGATAGGTGAAATCGGGAGGGGGAGGGGTGAAGTAGAGAGCTGGGAAGTCCATTAGTGAAAGAGATAAAGTGCTGGAGAAGAAGAACTCTGATAGGTGAGGACAGAAGACCATGAAAGGAAGGGAAGGGGGAACAGCAGCAGAGGGAGGTGATGGGCAAGTAAGGAGGTAAGGTGAGAGGGGGAAAATGAGAATGAGGAATTGTGAGGGGGGCGGGTGGTTGTCAATTACCAGAAGTTCAAGAAATCGATGTTCATGCCATCAGGTTGGAGGCTACCCAGACGGAATACAGATGTTGCTTCTCCTCCAACCTGAGTGTGGCCTCATCACAGCAGTAGAGGAGGCCATACACTGACATGTCAGATTGGGAATGGGAAGTAAATTAAAATGGGTGGCCACCAGGAAATCGCGCTTTGGGTTCTGGCAGATGGAGCATAGGTGCTTGGTGATCTTCTAATCTATGTCAGGTCTCACTAATATACAGGAGGCCACACTGGGTGCACCAGATACAGTAGGTGACCCCAAAACAGTCATTGGTGAAGTGTTGCTTTACCTGGAAGGACTGTTTGGGGCCTAAATGGTCATGGGGGAGGAGGTGTAGGGGCAGGTGTACTACTTGTTCTGCTTGCAAGGATAAGTGCCAGGAGGGAGATCAATGGGGTGGGGAAAGGAAAGATCTGCTTGGTGATGGGATCCCATTGGAGATAGTGGAAGTTAAGCAGAATTATGTGCTGGATGCCGAGGTTGGTGGGGTGGTAGGTGAGGAGAAATGGTGAGACACCTATCACTGGTCGGGTGGTGAGTGGATAGGGTGAGGGCAACATTGATGGTGGAGGAAGGGAAGCCCCTTTCTTTGAAGGAGGAGAACAGTTCCTTAGTTCTGGAAAGAAAAGCCTCATCCTGACAGCAGATACAGCAGAGGCAGAGGAATTACAAGAAGAGGATGGCATTTTTACAAGTAACAGAATGGGAAGAGGTAGCCAAGTGAATCAGTAGGTTTATAAAAGATATGAATAAATAAGCTGTCTCCAGAGACAGCTAGATCGAGAAAGGGGAGGGCCGTGTCGGAAACGGGCATGTAAATATGACAACAGGGTGGAAGCACGAGGCAAAGCTGACGAAGTTGACAAGCTCCCCTTGGCTGCAGGAAGCAGCACTCATGCAGTCATCAATATAGCGTAGGCTGTTCCATGTAGCCGACAAACAGGGAGGCATAGCTGGGACCCATGCGAGTGCCCATGATTACACCTTTTGTTTGAAGGAAGTGGGAAGAGACGAAGGAGAAATTATTGAGAGTGAAAACCAGTTCCACCAGATGGAGTAGAGTGATAGTGGAGGGGAACTGGTTGCGTCTGGTGTCCAGAAAGAAACGGAGAGTTTTGAGGCCTTTCTGATGGGGGATGGAGGTTTATAATCCCTAATCAAAAAAGTTGAGCATTGTGAGACTAATATTCTGAGTTGTGTATATTTCAATGCAAGGGGTGTTGTAGGAAAGGCGATGAGCTTAGGGCATAGATCAGCATGTAGAATTATGACAATATAGCTATTAGTGAGATTCAGTTGCAGAACAAGCAGGACTGGCAGCTCAATGTTCCAGGGATGTTTTAGACATAATAGAGCGGGAGGGATTAAATGGGGAGGGACGACATTACTGGACAGGGAAAATGTCACAGTACTGCTCAGACTAGATATAGAGAGCTCCTCTACTGAGGCCATATGGGTGGAACTGAGGAATAGGAAAGGGAATACCATGTTAATGGGATATATTATAGACCACCCAACAGTCCACAGGATTTAGAAGAGCAAATTTGTAGAGAGATTACAGACTGTTGCAAGACCCAAAAAGTTGTGATACTAGGTAATTTTAACTTTCCACGTATTGACTGGGGCTTCCATATGGTAAAACAGCTAGATGGGATAGTTTGTCAAATGTGTTCAGGAAAGTTTCATTAATCAGAACATAAAGACCCCAGCTAGAGAGAGTACAATACCAGATCTCTTAATAGGAAACAAGTGACAAGTGACAAGTTTGTGTAGGGGAACACTTTGCATCTAGTGATCATAATGCTTTCAAGATAATTATAGAGAAGTATAGATTTGGTCATTGGGTTGAGATTCCAAATTGGAGAAAGGCCAATTTGGATGGTACCAGAAAGGATATGACAAGTGTGGATTAGGACAGGCTGTTTTCTGCCAAAGTTGTACTTGGTAAGGTGGGTGTTTTCAAAAGTGAAATTTTGAGAGCACAGAGTTTGTATGCTGCTGTCCGAATAAAAGGCAAGGATACCAGTTTTAGGAAACAGTTTTCAAGAGATATTCAGGCCCTAGTTAAGAAAATGGAGGTGCATGGCAGGTATAGGAAGGAAGGAGAAAATGGGGTAATTGAGTACAAGAAATGCATAAGAACACTTAAGGACTTCAGGAGGACTAAAAAATGCTCTAGTAGACAAGGTGTAGGAGAATCTCAAGGGTTTCCAAAGACTAAGAACAAAAGGATAGCAAGGATCAAAATTGGTCTTCTGGTCCTCATGGAACCGAAAGAGTTGAGGGAGATCCTAAATGGACTTTTTTGCTTCTGTATTTACTCGGGAAATGGATACAGAGTCTATAGAAGTGAGACAAAACAGCACCAAGGCCATGGACACTATACAGATTACAGAGGAGGTGGTGTTTGCTGTCCTGAGGCAAATTAAGAGCGGATAAATCTCCAGGACCTCACAAGTTGCTCCTTTGGAGCCCGTGGGAGGGTAGTGCAGAAATTGCAGAGGCCCCAGCAGAGATATTTAAAACTTCCTTGGTGACAGGTGAGGTACCGGAGGATTGAAGGATGGTTAATGTTGTTTCACTGTTTAAGAAAGGCTCTAAAAGTAAACTAGGAAATTATAGGTCAGTGAGCCTGACATCAGTTATTGGAAACTACTCTAAAGGACAGGATATATGTGTATTTGGACTGACAGGGACTAATTAGGCATAGTCAGCATGGCTTTGTGTGTAATAAGTCATGGCTAACCAATCTTAGAGTTATTTAAGGAAATTACCAGGAAAGTGAATGAAGGCAAGGTAGTGGATGCTGTCTACATGGACAAAGGAGTTTGGTTAAGTAGGTTCAGTTGCTTGGCATTGAAGATGAGGTAGTAAATTGGATTAAACAGTGGCTTTGTGGAAGAAGTCAGAATAGTTGTAGATGGTCGCCTCTCTGACTGGAGACCTGTGACTGGATATTGCAAGGATTAGTGCTGTGTCCGTTGTTTGCCATCTATATCAACAATCTGGATGATAGTGTGGTAAACTGGATCAGCAAATTTTCGGATGTCACCAAGATTGTAGATGTAGTGGACTGCGGAGTAGACTTTCAAAATTTGCAGTGGGAGCTGGACCAGCTGGAAAAATAAGCTGAAAAACGGCAGCTGGATTTTAATGCAGACAAGTATGAGGTGTTGCACATTGGTAAGAAAACACGTGGGACATATACGGTAAGTCATAGGGCAACGAAGAGTGCAGTACAACAGAGAGATCTGGGAATACAGGTCCATAATTCCTCGAAAGTGATGTCACAGGTAGATAGGAACTTAAAGGAAGTTTTTGGCACACTGGCCTTCATAAATTGAAGTACTGAATACAGAAGTTGAGATGCTATATTGAAGTTGTATCAAACGTTGGTGAGGCCTAATTTAGAGCACTGTGTGGTTACCCACCTACAGGATAGATAACAGTAAGACTGAAAAAGTACAGAAAAAACTTACAAGGATGTTGCCAGGACTTGATGGCCTGAGTTATAGAGAAAAGTTGAATAGGTGAGGACTTCATTCCCTAGAGCGCAGAAGAATGAGGGGAGATTTGATAGAGGTATATAAAATCATGAGGGGTATATATAGGGTACATGCAAGCAGGCTTTTCCCACTGAGGTTGGGTGAGTCTACAACTAGAGGACATGGGTTAAGGGTAAAAGGTGAAATGCTTAAGAGGAACATGAGGGGGAATTTCTTCACTCAGATGGTGGTGAGAGTGTAGAATGAGCTGCCAGCAGAAATGGTGGATGCAGGTTCTATGTCAACATTTAAGAGAAGTTTGGATAGTAAGGTTATGGAGGGCTATGGTTCAGGTGCAGGTCAATGGGACTAGGCAGACAAATAGCTCAGCACGGACTAGAAGAGCGGAAGAGCCAGTTTCTCTGCTGTGTTCTATTGCTCTATGACTCGACGCGTGTGGGTTGCACCACATACAAATGCCCTGAAGCAATGCTTTGAAGCTCAGGTGATTAATCAACAATAACCATTACCCTACTGTTTGTTTGAGCAATGAATCCAATGGAGAATTTCCCCAATTCCCATTTACTTCTGTACATAAACTTATTTTATACTTTTGACAATATACGCAGACAACAGCTGCCTTGATGTTAAGTCTATCCCTCTTATCTTGCCTTAGAAATTAACATTTTTGTGTCCATATTTGGAACAAGGCTATACTTGGGGTTATTGGATCTGTCCCGGGCCCAGTACTTGAGTGCCATTATGAAGAAAGCCCAGCAGTACCTCTATTTTCTTAGAAGTTTATGAAGATTCAGCATGACATCTAAACTTTGACAAATTTTATAAATATATTGTGAAGAGTATATTGATTGGTTGCATCACGTCCTGATGTGGAAACATCAATGCCCTTGATTAGAAAATCCTACAAAATCAGTGGATATGGCCCAGTCTATCATGGGTAAAGCTGTCCACACCACTGAGCACATCTACAGAGAGCACTATTACAGGAAAGCAACATCCATCATCAAGGACCCCCACTACCCTGGCTATCCTCTCTTCTCGTTGCTGCCATCAGGAAGGTGGTACATGTTGGCTATCCCTAATCAGTCCCTGTCTCTCCAAATACTCATATATCCGGTCCCTTAGAGTACCTTCCAATAACTCTCCAACTACTGATGTCAGCCTCACCAGCCTATAATTTCCTCGTTTATTTTTAGAGCCTTTCTTACACAGCGGAACAATATTGGCTATTCTCCAATCCTCTGATACTTCACCTGTTGCTAAGGATAATGTAAATATCTCTGCTAGGGCCCCAGCAATTTCTTCCCTTGCCTCCCACAGGGTCTGAGGGAACACCTTGTAAGGCCCTGGGGATTTATCCACCCTAATTTGCCTCAAGGTAGCAAACACCTCCTCCTCTGTAATCTGTACAGGGTCCATAACATCACTGCTGCTTTGCCTTATTTCTATAGACTCCGTGTCCATCTCCAAGTAAATACAGATGCAAAAAAATCCATTTAAAATCTCCCCCGTCTCTTTTGGCTCCACACATAGATTACCATTCTGATCTTCCATAGGACCAGTTTTATCCCTTCCAATCCTTTTGCTCTTAACATATCTATAGAATCTCGTAGATTCTCTTTCACTTTGTCTGCTAAGGCACTCTCGTACCTTCTTTTAGCCCTCCTGATTAATTTTAATGTGCGTTGCTTCTTTTTTAAGTGTTCTCTTGCATTTCATAAATTCCATAAGCACCAACCTGCTACGCACTTTTTTTTTCTTAACCAGGGCCTCAATACCTCTTGGAAACCAAGGTTCCCTACACCTTTTATCTTTACCTTTTATTTTGACAGGCATATACAAGCTTTGTACTCTCAAAATTTCACTTGTGAAGGCTTCCCACTTACCAAGTACACCTTTACCAAAAAACAGCCTGTCCCAATCTACACTTGCAGGTTCCTTTCTGATACCATCAATTTCTCCAATTTAGAATCTCAACCCTACACAAACTTCTGTCACCTGACCTGTCCTCATTCCTTAATAGCAGATCAAGTATTGCACACTTTTGTTGTGACTTCTTTCCTAAACTCATTTGACAAACTTTATCCCATCAAGTCTTTTTACTGTATGGGAGTCCCAGCCAATATGTGGAAAGTTAAAATCACCTATAACAACAACCTTATGTTTCTTGCAACAATCTGTAATCATTTAGGAATCAAGAAATTTCCCATGGGACTGGAGATACAGACTAGTAAAAGGACAGATTTCTTTCCTTAAGAGTACTGATTGTACAGTAGTTTCACGAGCACTTGCACTTCACAGTAATTAAATGTTTCTGCTGTGGTGGAGTTTGAATTCATGTCTCCAAATCATTCATTCAGACCAATAACAACCCGTATGCCACTATCCCCATAGAGTGCACTGGATTACTGAAGGGAAATGCACAAACTCAGAGACTGGAAGAGTGAGCTGTGGGGATATATGGTACTGAAGAGGAAACTCGGACATCCAGGCTCCAACTGACAATTCTCAGAAAACTATCAGACTAAAAGGTACCGTATCATCTTCCTCCATCACAACACAGTCTTCCACGAAATCCTCTTCTGTGTCGCCCTCAGCAGTCAATGGAGGTGTTCCTGTGGATTTCTCGGAATCTCCAATGGTAATAGTTTCTATGACAATCCCAGAATTCCTCATGGCCTGACAGATCAGATTCTCATTGGAAGTCTCCTCTGGAGCCTGCTCCTTGGAAGCAGGTGACTAGAGAAAGAAGACAATACTAAGATGAACTAAATTTCAAATATATAGAAGTCAAAGTACAATAGCTCTAGAATTACAAACCCCTTTCACACATACGAACCACTGGACCATCTGTGTATTAGTTGGTTATGGATGAGGAAGGCTATTTGTCCATCCTTTTCATTTACTACCATCAGGGAGTCTGAAGACACAGACTCAGCATTTTGGAAAAGGCCCTCCACTGTCAGATTTCTAAATAGTCCCTGAACCTATTTTGCACTATTTATTTATTTTAATTGCAACATAGTAATTTTTAAAGTCTTGCACTGTACTGTCACAAAACAACAAATTTCACATTAGTGATAATAAACCTGATTCTGATCCTTATATTTCCTTTCTTCTTGCTTTCACCTATGCTTTTCCTTGCAGCCAACCCCCGCTATCAGTCCTTACCCTCACAACTGTACATGAAATCCATTTCATCAAAAAAAAACAAAAGAATACTGAGTTTCATAGTCAAAACTCTTTTGACAAGTTATTGTTGAATACTGGCAATAACAGGCTGCAGATGCTGTGTCATTTCAGGGTCTGAAAGACGAGATTTAGTAACGGAGCTCTGGAGGCACTACAGGGAAGAAACCTGAGATTAGTGACCAATCTTAGAGATGAAATAGGCAAGACACAGACCAACACACATGCTTTAAAGGCATATCAAGTTTGAGGCATTAGAGCATACATTGAAATTACAAGCCAGTATATTCAATAGGGCCAGTAAAAAAAAATTGGATCAAAGAAGATCTGCAATCAAGATAACCATTTTGTACTCCTTTTAAAAACTTTTTATAAGTTGATAAAGTTCAAGAGATGTTAAGGAAATGTTGCAGCTGTATAGATCTTGGTTAAACCACACTAGAATATTCTGTTCAGTTCTGATCATTTCATTATAGGAAGGGCATGGAAGCTCTAGAGAGGGTGCAGAAATTTACCAGGATACTGCCTGGACTGAGGATAGGCTGCAAGAGCTAGCAGGTTTTCTCTCTGGAGCAAAGGAGGATAAGCAGTGACTTGACAGAGTTGTACAAGATGATAAAAAGGCATAGATCAAGTGGCCAGCCAGAGACTATTTCCCATGGAAGAAATTGCTAATAAGCTGATTGGAAGAGAGTATAGTGGGGGGCGTTGTCAAAGTTAAGGTTTTTTTTTACAGAGAGTGGTGAGTGCACTGCAGCAGTGGTGGGAGAGGCAGAAACATTAAGGGCATTTAACAAACTCTACTTTTAGATAGGCACATGATTGACAGATAAATGAAGAGCTATGTGGGAGGAAAGGATCTTAGCGTAGTTTAATAGGTCAGCTCAACATCATGGGCCAAAGGGCCAGTACTGTGCTTTTGTAAGTGGTAAATATATCTGCCAAGTTGTGTAATAATGACCAGATAATCTGCTATGTTATTCTTCAATATTGTGCCATGGTACATTTTGGATCTCAAAGGGCTAATGGTTTAATGCCTTAGCTGAAAAACAATATTTCTTTTCTTTTTCAATATTTTTATTAATTACTTGCATAGATGAATACAAAATACATTATGATATTATGGAAACAGAAACAAGATTGAAATGCCCCATAACTATGTATAGTAAATTAACCATAATATTGAAAAGGTATATTTTATTCTAATCTAAAGCAAAATCAAAACCCCATAACAAAACAAAAGAGAGAAAAAAACAGCTGTTTGGTTAAAAGAAAAAAAAATCTCTGATACATAGTCATAAATTCAAACATATCCAAGCCATCATCATTGCTGAACAAGTCGAAAATTGTGAAAGCAGTTCCAAAAAGGTCCCCATAATGTGAAAAAATCTTGTCTAGGTATAGAAATAGAACACCTAATCTTCTCTAGATTTAAACACGACATAACATCAATCAACCAATGGGCATGAGTAGGCAGAGCAGCATCTTTCCATTTAAGAAACAAAACTCTTCCGGCTAAAAGAGAAATAAAAGCCAAAATATGCAAATCATTCCGCTTAAGAGTAAAATCATTTCCTCCAACAATGCCAAACAAGGCAGTCAGAGGATTGGGTTTGAAGCTTACTTTAAAAAGCTCCAAGAAAGTTTGAAATACTTCTTTCCAAAATTTAGCAAGCTGCAGGCAGGACCAAAACATATGAATTAGAGAGGCCTTTTCGACATTACACCTATTATAGGCTCCATGAACCACTTTAAATTGTGAAAGAGAGTGACGCACACATAACGAAGAGGTGTGAACAAATTTAAAAATTTCAATCCAAGTATCCTCGTCAATTGAACTTTGTAGGTCTCGCTCCCAGAGGTTTTTAACTTTGTCTAACGGAATGTTTCTCATTGCCAACAACATACTATAAATATTAGAAATAGATCCATTATGAAAAGGTTTCAAAGTAAAATTGTATCAATATTTCTAACCAAATGCATTCCTTAATATACCATTCTTCATTATGAACTCAGTTCTCTGAATGGAAACTTGAATATATTACCTTCTGACTAAGTCGTAAAACATTAAAGTTACTAAATTAGTGTTCTTTCCCTATCAGAAGTATTGCAATAAACTACTTGAGATAACAGTGCATGATGAAGAAGGTGTATCTTCTGAAAACAAATGTAAAATTAATGGGAGTAAAAAGAGACACAGGATGCACATCCCAAATACAGAAAAGACTAGGCAGGAGAAGCACTTACCATAGTTTATTTTAATACAGGAAATTATGGCAAAGGATGAAGCGTGGCAAATAAGATTTATAAGACCCTAAAATATAGGAACAGAATTAGGCCCTCTGGCCGATTGAGCCTGCTCCGTCATTTCATCATGGCTGATCCAATCTCCTGCTTTCTCCGTATCCCTTCATGCCCTGATCATTCAAGAATCTAACTCATTATTTTCCTGCTTACGAAAGGAGATACACCAGGGAGTTATGGGCCTATTTCATTAATTTACCTTTGACTATACTATGAGGCTGTGTTTATTGTTTAATATATTTTATAAAAAGGAAAAAATATTCTTTCCGTATTATTTCACTCAAAGATAAAATGTTTGACCCTTCCTGACCCAAGAAACCTGGGTGTGTTGGTGATAGCTTACCTGTGGTTTCTGTGCAGCTTCAGAATCCAGAGCCTGGCTCACATTATGAACTTGCACTTCCTCGATGCTTCCTTCAGAATTCGTAAGCACACTGATCACTGCTGTTGTTTCCGGAGACTCTGGTGCTGCTGCAGAAACCAACTCTTCAATTTGCTTATTTACTGTAAAATTTTAAAAAAACGAGGTGTGGAAGGCAAATAAACCTTACTGAACAATATGTTACAGAACATAAAACCTATTCTTTTAACAAATACAAAATCAATTTTGCCTATGAGTGCTGTGGATCATTATTTAAAACAAATCAGTTTCTTGAAGTAACATCAATCATGAACATTTGCTGCCTAAAACAGTGAATAATGGACGTAAAGTTTGCATTTGGGTTGTGATTAAATTAATTAAATACCCCAAGATAAATTTTATTTGTAATTAATACTTTGCTTAACTGCCCAGTGGCCATCCACCACCTACCACTGAATGCTCATTGACAAACTGTTTCCCTCACTTGTTGAAACTTTCTTTTTGCTCAGGGGAATGGCATAACGATGACATCACAGCTCTTATAATCCAGAGACATGGGTCAGGCCCAGTGAGGTATCAGGTGAATTTAAATCAGCTAGTTAAAACAGGTTTAGAATATAAAGGTATTACAAGCAATGCTACAAAACTTTTGAAAATTGATCTGTTTCAATAACATCCTTTAGGCATCCCTACTATGTAATTCTTGATTCACAATAATTCAGTTGAGCCTAACCAGCCCTTTGAAATGGTTTAGCTAACCAAAGAAAGATTGACAACCACTAGCATTTCGGGGTCAATTACAAGTACAAATACAAAGTTTTACACGAACAAATGCAAAGCAAGAACTTCCGCATATCATTGCCCAGACTGGACTCAACAAAGGAAATAGAGCAGAGTCTATTGAGATTCCCCATATGTTACTCAGTTACTGCAGGCTAACTTCTATATTATTTCCATCTATATACCTTAGTTTTGTAATTCTGAATACTTCCCTGTACGAATCTATTAACATTTTCAAATTTTCAAATGACCCATCCCCATCACTCCACCCACAGCCTTAAGATGATTCTAGATTTCCACTGTCCTCTGAAGGTGTTTCCTGATACCATCCCAAAGGCATATCTATAATTTTTCTACAGCCCTTGATCTGGATTTCCATCCAGCAACAATTTCCACCCAATCCTTCCTGTCTCATAATAGAAATCATAAGAACCTCTCAGTTAGCATCCTCTCAATTGGAAAGAATTGAAGCCTAGTTTATGCAACCTGTCCTTTTAAATCAACCCCTTGAGCCTCAACATCATTCCACAGACTTCAAGTGCAGGGGCACTTTGCTTCCTCACAACTACTGGAACTGGTTTATTACTATCACATGTATCAAGATACAGTGAAAAGCTGGACTTGCATTTAGTTCTTATAGATCAAATCATTGCACAGTGCATTAAGGTGGGACAAGGTAGAACAATAACAATGCAACAGCTAGAGAAAGTGCAGTGCAAGTAAACTATAAGGTACAAGAACATAACCAGGCCAATTGTAGATGATGAGGTAAAGAGCTCATTTTATCCTACGAGCGAGCCAAACCTATGTACCTTCTACCCAATGGAAGAGGAGAGAAGAGAGAATGTCCATGAGGAGCAGTGGTCCTGGAATGTGCTGGCTACATTATTGAGGCAGTGAGAAGTATAGACAGAAGCAATGGAGGAGAGGCTGTTTTCCGTGATGTGCTGAGCTGTGTCCACAATTCTGTGGTTTCTTGTGATCATGTGCAGAGCAGTTGCCATTATGCATCTCGACAGGATTCTTTCTATGGTGCATTTATAAAACTGCAGTGGCTTGGGTTCAATCCTGACCCATGCTATCTATATGGCGTTTACACTTTCTCCTTGTAACCCAAGGATTTGCCTCTGGGTTTTCTGGTAATTATACACATGCCAATAATGTGATGGTTGGTAACTTAACTGGCCACTGCAAATTCCCTCTAGTGTGTATATGAGTGGGGAGGTGGGTTGGAAAAAAATGATGGAAATGCAGAGAAATTGAAATGGGTTAGGGTAGAATTAATTTAGAACTTTAAGTTCAATGACTGACTTGGACTTGATGGGCTTCAGGGCCTGCATCAATGTTGTACCTGTGACTCTGACTTCCTCCTATACAAAAATATCTTTCTTGACAGGTCAAACCACTGTTCCATTCAGCTGTAAAATATTTGTTCATCCCTTCAATTCCATCTCCCTTAAACATTGGAAACTAATTTCAGCCTGCACGCTTTGCTGCTCTGAATCACTGCATGGTGACTTGACCCATTTTTAAAAAGTACTTGATGAAATGGAGCTTAAACAATAGTTACTACAAGAGTACAGCATGTCATATAATGCACGGTCAGTGCTGTATCTTGTGTATTTAATATTTGAGTAATATTGTAAATATATCGTTGATTAAGCATTCTTTGTTTGTTTACATAATTCATTACAGGTTATACGCAAGTACATGATCGGCATGTCATTACGCCACATCATATGTGTGCACCTCACTAAAAAAACTAAGAGAAGACACATTATCCCTGGCTCCATATTTTTCTTTCAATTAGTTTTATGCTTTGGAGCTACAAAACATAACAGTGGCAACGAGTAGTTTTAAAACGACCCAAGACAACTACCTACCTGTTGAAGGGCAGCACATTCTTTCTTCACAAGGAGGAGAGAGAGAGAGAGAGAGAGACATTCAAGTTTTAAAAGAGTGCATGTATTTTCTTTCTTCAGAAGTGCAGCGACACATTCAAATTCAAAAAAAGGCAGAATATGAACAAATTTACAGGTTCATAAACAATGAGTACCAGGTGATTTAAAAAAAAGCAGAAATGACTGGCTACATCAGAAAGATAGATGTGTTCAACTGCACAATATATAAACTGTGACGTATACTGAACAAATTGAGTACTTTGAAGCAAATGAAATAGCCAATGCAAAGCGATTGCCACTTTTGCCGAGTATAATAGACGGAAAAGCATACAGCTGGCTTAGAAGTTTGACTGCTCCAACCAAACCAGCCAAAATGACCTTTGCTGATATCACGAAAGTAATACAGGAACAATTAGAACCGAAATCACTGTTGATTGCAGAACGATTTAGGTTTCATAAGTAGAATCAAAAGAAAGGGGAGTCCATTTCAGCTTATATGGCTGAACAGTAGAAATTGTCTGAGCATTGTCAGTTTAGTGATGGGCTTAATGATGCACTATGAGATTGTTTAGTTTGTAGAATTTTACAAGAATGCATTTAAAAATGACTCCTAACTGAAGCACAATTCACATTTAAAAGAGCAGTTGATATTGCTGTATCAATGGAGACAGCAGCCAGAGACATAATTGAGTTGCAGTCAGGAATGAAAGTGAGCATGAACAGGATTGCAATGTCTAAACAGAAACTGACTAGGTAGAACAAATTGTGTTACCATTGTGGCAGAGGTTCACATACATCAGACAAATGCAGGTTTAAACGCAAAACTTACAGAGAATGCAACATAGGACACATACAAAGAGCATGTTGGACAGACAAAAATAACTGGACTGCACAGGAAAGATAAAAGATCAATAAGTCAAGTTGCAGTTTTAACTCTGCATACTGTTGGTGAAAAATCTGATGATAAGAATGACACAGGACTGAGTAGCCTTGAGATTTACAAGCCACATCCCCTGCAATAGAGTCAACTGAAACTAATTAAGAAAGGAACTGGATGATGCACCAGCAGTGTCAAGGATGGCATTGGAAAACTCAAATACATCAAAGATAAAATAGTGCTAAAATGAAAGTGCCATACTCCAAGTTTTACAAAGCCTACCCAGTTCCTTATGTCATCCGTGATAAAGTAGTCAGAGAGCTAGATTGCACGGAGGCTGAAGGAATTCTTTCCAAGGTTGAGTGGAACCCATGGACAACTCCAGCGATCACAGTAGCCAAGAATAGGTCTGTCAGGATCTGTGGTGATTTTAAGGTCACCATTGACCCAGTATTGAAAATAGATCAATACCCTCTGCCCAGGAGGAGGATATTTTTGCAAACGTTTCTGGAGGAAAACACTTCAGCAAAGTGGACTTAGCTGAGGCCTTCCTACAGATGGAGATGGAAGAAGAGTCCAAACCGTTTCTCATCATAAGCACTTGCAAAGGGCTTTATCACTATCAAAGGCTTATTTATGGAGTAGCATCTGCACCTGAATTCTGGCAGAAAGCTATGGACGCTTTCACGGCTGCCCAGGCACTCAGTATTACGTGGATGACATCATTGTTACCGGTGAGGATGACAAGGAACAACTCCAAGATCTCAAGACAGTGTTAAAAAGATTGTAAGATTATGGGCTCAGAGCTCGACGAAACAAGTGAGAATTATTTAAACCTAGCATCACTTACTGTGGTCACACCATTGATGCACAAAGATTAGACGTGTGTTGAGAATATTCAAGCAGTACTAGATGCCCCAAGGTCAAAGGACATGTCACAACTGCGGTCTTTTTTAAGATTTGACAATGACTTTAACAGGTTCCTGCCAAACCTAGCTACTGCGCTCCACCCCTTGAACTCATTACTACAGATGGGGAAGAAGTGGGCAAAGCAGTGTGAGAAGGCTTTCAAAAAGGTAAAGGAAACTGTGATGTCAGACACTGTACTCACACATTATGATCCACATTGTCCAGTGAAGCTTGCCTGTGACTCCTCGCATTATGGTATAGGTGCAGTCATCTCACATCTTATGAGTGATGGAAGTGAACGCCCCATAGCCTTTGCATCATGTTCCCTTACCACTGCAGAGAAAAATTACGCACAGATTGACAGAGAAGTCTTGCATCTAGCCTGGGGTGAAAAATGTTTCAACCAGTATGAGCGTTTACCCTTGTTACTGATCATTAACCACTTGTGTCCATTTTCAATCCACGGAAGGATGCTCCACTAACAGCAGCAGAACGAATGTAGAGATCAGCTCTGTTTCTTGGAGGATTCAATTACAAGATCAAATTCAAGAGGTTGACTAATCATGGAAATGCTGATGGATTGCCCTGTTTACCCTTGGAAAAGGAAATACTTGAAAAATTTACAAAAGAGGACACGTCCCTTGGTGTATTCTCCCTAATACAAATCAAAAGTCTCCCTATTATGACAAAGACGATGCAAAGAGAAAGCAGAAAAGACCCTACACTGTCTCAGATCTATATGGCCACCCAAAATGGCTGGAATGTGCAGCAGAAATTCCAGTTGCCCCATTTTTACCAGTGGTGGAATGAACCCCCTTGAAGGGGTTGCCTTATGTGGAGATTGAGAGTTGTCATACCATCCAAGCTTAGAGCTGAAGTATTGGAGGAGCTACATGCTGGTCATCCAGGTGTGGTCAAAATGCAAGCATTGGCTCAAAGCTTTGTCTGGTGGCCTGGGATAGATCCGCAGATCAAGCATCTTGCCATGTACTGTATGGGATGCCAACACATCCAGAGGAGAGGTGTTCAGAGCTGAAGGAATCACTTATTGCCATTCCAAAGTCAACTTCTACAACCACCATGGAAGAAACCCTAGAACCTCAGGTTGTTTCACAGCCACAAGTCTCAGCTGCCAAGCAGAGTGACCCCTCTTGTCAGGAAAGTCATTATCCCACAAGAGTATGAAATCCTCCACAGAGATTAAATGTTTCAGCCTGAAAGGGACAATTTAAAATTTACTATGCTGTGGATGTCTATACAGTAGTTGTATACCATGTATATGGTTGAGATGTGTTCAATACTGAGTTGGAGTTTATAGCTAGAAGGGAGTAGTGTTGCGTATTTAATATTTCAGTAATATTTGAGTAATATTGTAAATATATTGCCTGATTAAGCTTTCTTTGTTTGCATATTTCATTACCGGTTGTATGTAAGAAGTACGAGAACAGCATATTTTATTTCAACCACGTCATATTGTGTGTGTCTCACAAAAGTAAAATGAAAATAAGCACACTCATCCTGGGCTCCTGTGCTTTTCTTTCAATTAATTTTATGTTTTGGTGTTACAAAACGTAACAATACCTTCCTGAGTTTCAGGTTTATTCATTGATTCATCTTGGTTGGTTGTTGAAATTAATTTCATCTGTTGGAACTTTACTTTCTCTGTACAAGGAGTGATAGCCTTCAGGTGGCGAGTGAGAGCTCCAGATTCCCGAAAACTCATCCCACACATCCGGCACTTATATGGACGTTCATCTGTGAGAAAAAATGACAACAGTTTATATCTTCAGAGTATCTGCAAGTCCCAGCAATCGTTTGGACTCAAGTTCTCAAGACTCAACAACATTCTCTCCTTCCAAAGAATTTAATTGTTTTAAACCCACCTAAGAGGTAAATCTTGCAATATTACTTAGCCATGATCAGACTAGCACTGCAGCAGTCAAATAAACCTAAGCTTTACAAAATTAAGCCTATTCAGGCTGTAAACTTCACCATGTCATGAGCCACTCTTAAATCACTTGGTCGTCAAAGGTTGAAGATATAAACAGACACAGAGATAAACGTAGAACAGAGAACAGTACAGGCCCTTTGGCCCACTATATTGGCCAACCTTTTAACCTACTCAAGATTCAAGATTGTCATTCTTCAATACATGAGTGTAAAGGAAAACAAAATGATTGTTACTCCAGTTCTCCAAGATCAATCTAAAGTCCTCCATTTTTCCACATAGTTCTCCATTTTTCTTTCATCAACGTGCAATATGGATGAAAAAACACGCAACAGAGAATGAGAATATAGGGACACACAACAAAGATACACATCTTTTCAGGAGTTATTTAACTCCACAGTGTCATAGAACCCATCAATATTGGTAAACATACAATAAGCAACAGGGCTACTGTTTAATTAACAGTAGCTAAAGTAACAGAACTTAATGCAAATACTAGAAAAGAAGTACAAAATTGTTGATAGTGGTGCAAAGAAAAGGGAACAATGTGCTCCCTACTTAATGAAATGCAAAGTTTGTTAGAGCCAGAACATTCACTTCACATGGCACTTCTCACCTGTGTGTCGTCGGTTGTGTCTAACTAAAGATCCCTTGGTTCTGAAAGCCATTCCACATATCTTGCATTTGAAAGGCTTCTTGTCACTATGGGTAACCATGTGTGCCTTTAAGATGACAGCCTGCAAATATAACATCAGATCCTCTGAAAAGTTCAAGGCTGTTGGATTCAAGTTACATACACATATGCACATACCTTAAGCTTGAACTTCTGCACTGAAATTCAGACACAGCAGAAATTAAATCCCATTAACCTCACTAACACTGCACATCCACAAGCTTCTTAATTCACACACTGTAATAAAGCTCTTGAACTGGGTTCTGGGTTCCCTCCTCAGTTTTCGAGTTAACTGCTTGCAGAATACTTTCAGAGACACTCCTGGCTGCAGGGTTTCAGAATTCTTATATGTACTGTAAATGGAGAACACATGTCTACTTTCTCTCAAAAAAAACACTTGCTTGGTCATTTTCAATTATCTTTCTACTACAATACCCCATTTCACATTTTACTAATGATTAATTTTATTACCATTTACCATCACACTCAAAGAAGAGGAAGTATTCTAAAGGCAGGATGATGCAACTTTGGCTGACAAAGGAAGTCAAAGCCAACATAAAAGCAAAAGGGAGGGCATATAATAGAGAAAAATTTAGTGAGAAGTTAAAGGATTGGGACATTTTTAAAAACCAAGAGAAGGCAACTAAAAATTCCATGGAGGCAAGGAGGGAGGAAGATTAAACACGAAGGTAAGCTAGGCAATAATATTAAAAATGATACCAAAAGTTTTTTCAGATATACAAAGAGTAAAAGAGAGGTGAGATTAGATATAAGACCGCTGGAAAATGACAAGGAAGAACTGAATAAGTATTTTGCATCAGTTTTCACTGTGCATGATGGAGAGTGCTCGATAAATGCATTCTGTACACATGTGCATTCACACATCAACACAAACATTGCCTTCTCATTCAGCTGTCATTGTGCTGAGTGTGCGCACTTCAATGTCTTCCCCTGGTATATTCTTATAATGGGTTGGCTTTATAGTGTTTTCCCACCATACACTTTAAATTAAAGATGTCCTGGTGCCTAAAAAAAATGGGGCTGATCACTCTCAGTATCAGGGAGAGAGAGATCAAGCTACCAGGAGTTCACATTGCACATAGTATATAGCTTACAATTGTGTTTTCTGGTAGATATCTTTTTGTAAGTATTAGCAGTTTGCTTTTTGCTATTTTTACTCATTTTTTGTAAGTTTCATTTTGATGCACAGAATAAATACTCTTGCACAACAGTGCCAAGCAACTCCAGCCATTCTTTTCTTCGGTCAAAACCCAAGTATGTCATGCTATGGAAGACACGAGCAGTATGCCAGGATTTCGAGTGTCTAAGGGCAGAAGTGAACGCAATTGCTATTACTAGGGAGATGGTGCTTGGGAAATTGAAAGGTCTGAAGGTAAGTAAGTCATTTGGACCTGATTGACTCTACCCCAGGGTTCTAAAAGAAGTAGCTGAAGAGACCATGGAGGCATTCGTAGTATCTTTCAAGAATCAATAATCCTCTGGCATGGTTCCAGAGGACTACAAACGTCACTCCACTCTTCAAGTGAGGGAGGCAGAAGAGGCTCACCTGGCCTCAGTAGTTAGGAAGATGTTGGAGTAGATTGCTAAGGACGTGGTTGCGGGGGTACCTGGAAGCACATGCCAAAATAGACCAAAGTCAGCACGGCTTCCTTCAGGAAAAATCTTGCCTGATAAATCTGTTGGAATTCTTTGAAGAAATAACAAGCAGGATAGACAAAGGGGAATCGGTGCATGTTGTGTACTTGGATTTTCAGAAGTACTTTGACAAGGAGCTGCACATGAGGCTGCTAAACAAGATAAGAGCCCATGGTATTACAAGAAAGATATTAGCATGGATAGAGCATTGACAGGAGACAAAGACTGGGAATAAGAAGATCCTTTTCAGATTAGCTGACAGTGACCAGCTGTGTTCCAAAAGGGTCTGTGTTTGGACCGCTTCTTTTTACGTTGTATGCCAATGATTGGAATGATAAAATTCATGGCTTTGCAGCTGATAAGAAGATAGGTGGAGGGGCAGGTAGTGTTGAGGAAGCAGACAGGCTGCAGAAGGGCTTAAACAGGTTAGGAGAATGGGCAAAGAGGTGGCAGATGGAATACAGTGTCAGGAAGTGTACGGTCTTACACTTTGACAGAACTAAAAGCATAGACTATTTTCTAACAGGGAGAAAATTCAAAAATTCGAGGTGCAAAGGGATTTACACTCATGCAGGATTCCCTAAAGGTTAATTTACATGTTGAATCGGAGGTGGGGAAGTCAAATGCAATGTTAAGCACTTATTTCAAAAGGACTA
The DNA here is from genome assembly GCF_030028105.1 of Mobula birostris. Lineage (NCBI taxonomy): Eukaryota > Metazoa > Chordata > Chondrichthyes > Myliobatiformes > Myliobatidae > Mobula > Mobula birostris. Next base: position 86,027,917 of record NC_092378.1, read on the forward strand.
GAATTTGAAAGCAAGGATGTAATGCTGAGGCTAAACAAGGCACTAGTGAAGCCTCACCTGGAGTACTGTGAACAGTTTTGGGCCCTTATTTAATAAAGGATCTGCTGACATTGGAAAGGGTACAGAGGAGATTCATGTGAACGATTCTGGGAATGAAAGGATTATAATATGAGCAGTGATTGAAAGTTCTGAGCCTGTACTCATTGGAATTTAGAAGAATGAGGGGGGCTTTCATTGAAACATATCGAATGTTGAAAGGCTGAGATAGAGTGGATGCGCAGAGGACATTTCCTATGGTGGGGGAGTCGAGGACCAAAGGGCACAGCCTCAAAATACAGGGACATCCATTTAGAACAGAGATGAAGAGGAATTCCTTTAGTCAGAGGGTGATAAATCTGTAGATTTCATTGCCACAGGCAGCTGTGGAGGCCAGGTCACTGAGTACATTTAAGGCACAGGTTGATAGGTTCTAGATTAGTCAGGGCATAAAAGGCTATAGGGAGAGCGTAGGAGAACAGGGTTAAGAAGGAAATGGATCGGCCATGATGAAATGGTGCAGCAGATTTGACGGGCCAAATGGCCTAATTCTGCTCCTATGTCTTACAATCAAACTGACCGTTTTAAAGGTCTTTTCACAGACTTGACACATGAAGCGTCCCTCGTCAGTCAGAACCATTTCATATCTCTTCTTTTCAGCCCCACCCTCTTCCAGGTTCTTCTGGCAGTTCTGACCATCAGTCACTTCACTGGTAAGCTGTTCTGTCTGTTGCAGTTGAGAGTATTCACAAAATTGTTCCTCTGAGATCTGACATGCCTTGTTGGCCCCAGCATCTGGAAATAGAATCACAACTTAGAATGCAAAATGCAGCATCACATTGACTTGAGGCTGATACAGCTGCCATTCTTGAAGAAGTATTACATTGATCTAGGATAAATGTTATTCTTTGAATACTGCCCAACTTAAAGTCTCAGTATAATCTTCCCACACTTTTACCTCAAAACTTTCTTAAGGGCTGACTGGAAAAGAAAATTCACCATATATAAGTACTTTATATTTGCTGATTCAGAAAGACCAACAAGAGGTGAGTTTTGCCTGAATAGTGTCACAGTACGAAGTTACACCTAATTAGCCAGACCAATCAAAAAGTGACTAATGAGTTGTGGGAGAGACTTTTGGGTTATTGGACTCTCTTCCAGGGAAGATTGGACCTGTACAGAAGAGATGGTTTGCACCTGAAATAGAGGGGTTTACTATCCAAGCGGAAGGGTTTGGATTGGTGGGGGGAGGGGGTTTAAACGAGAGATGCAGAGGGATGGGAACCAGAGTGATAGAACAAATAGTAGTTGTGGAGACAGATAATCTTCAGACCTCAGACAAAGTCAGGAATCAAAAGACTGAGCGTGGTGCATCTAATCAATTTCCCCCGGGATCAATAAAGTACGACTACGACTATGACTAATGTCCTGAGCTGCATATATTTCAATGCAAGGAGCATCAATGGAAACGCAAATGAGCTCAGGGCATGGATCAACATCTGGAATTATAATATTGTAGCCACTAGTTGAGACTTGGTTACAGGAGGGGCAGGACTGGCAGCTCAATACTCCAGAGTAGCACTGTTTTAGACACAACAGAGCAGGAGTGATTAAAGGGGGAGGAATGGCACTACTAGTCAGGGAAAATGTCACGGCAGCACTCAGTCAGGACAGACCGGAGAACTCGTCTAGTGAGGCTTTATGGGTGGGACTGAGGAATACGAAAGGTATGACCACATTAACGGGGCTGTAATACAGACCACTCAACCATCCAAGGGATTTAAAGGAATGAATTTGTACACAGAGATCATAGACAGTTGCAAGAAACATAGCTGGTTTTAACTTTCCACATGTTGATAGGACTTCCATACTATAAAAGGACTAGCTGGGATAGAGTTTGTCAAATGTGTTTCTTTAATCAGTACACACAGGTCCCAACAAGAAAATGTGTGATACTTGATTTACTATTAGAAAATGAGACAGGACAGGTGACAAAAGTTTATGTAGAGGAATTTGCATCTAGTGATCATAATTCCATTAGATCAAAGTAAATATAGAATAATATAGGTCTGTTGAGATTCTAAATTGGAGAAAGGTCAATTTTGAAGGTATCAGAAAGGATTTGGCAAGTGTGGATTGGGACAGGTTGCGTTCTGGCAAGGTGTACTTGGTAAGTGGAAGGCCTTCAAAAGTGGAATTTTGGAGTACAAAGTTTGTATGTGCCAGTCGGAATATAACATAAAGACAACAAGTTTTAGGGAACCTTGGTTTTCTAGAAATTTTGAAGACCTGGTTAAGGGGAAAAAAAAGGTGCATAGCAGGTATAGGCAGCTAGGACAAATGAGGTACTTATGGAGTACAAAAAATGCAAGAGAACACTTAAGAAGGAAATCAGGAGGGCTAAAAAGGCGTAGAGCAAGTGAAATCGGCAATCGCCTCTGATCTGGGCCGACATTTATGTGCCAGGCAGTACCTAATTAATTAGTTTGTTTATTTTGGCTTTTTTCTTAAAGATGTGCTGGGTGCGTCCCAGCTACCGCTGCACCCCTGCATTCTTCACAGCCCGGAGACTGGGGACCACTACCCTAGCAGACGAGATGAAGGAGAATCCTGAGGGATTCTACGGATATGTTAAGAGCAAAAGGATTACAAGGGACAAAATTGGTCCTCCGGAAGTTCAGAATCGTAATCTATGCGTGGTGCCAAAAAGGATGGGGATCTGTATTTACTCGGGAGATGGACACAGATAGATGTAAGGCAAAGCATCAGTGAGGTCACAGACCCTTTACAGATTACAGAGGAGGTGTTTGCTGTCTTGAGGCAAAGTAGGGTGAATAGATCCCCAGGGACTGATAAGGTGTTCCCTCAGACCCTGTGGAAGGCAAATGTAGGAATTGCAGGGTTCCTAGCAGATATATTTAAAATCATCCTTAGCAACAGGTGGCATCCGTTAGTCTTGCAAGACCATGGATCTGCGCCTGGAAAGTCTTCACTCTCCAGGTCGCAGGACTGGGCAAGGTTGTACGGAAGACCAGCAGTTGCCCATGCTGCAAGTCTCCCCTCTCCACGACACCAATGTTGTCCAAGGGAAGGGCATTAGGACCCATACAGCTTGGCACCCGTGTCGTCGCAGAGCAATGTGTGATTAAGTGCCTTGCTCAAGGACACAGTACATTGCCTTGGCTGGGGTTCGAACTCACAACCTTCAGGTCGCTAGTCCAATGCCTTAACCACTTGGCCACGTGCCCAAGCAACAGGTGAGGTACCAGAGTATTGAAGGATAGCTAATTTTGTTCCGCTGTTTAGGAAAGGCTCTAAAATTAAACCAGGAAATTATAGGCTGGTGAACCTGACATCAGTAGTGGGGAAGTTATTGAAAGGTATTCTAAGAGACCAGATATATGAGTATTTGGTTAGACAGGGACTGATTAATTTGGGATAGCCAGCAGGGATTTGTGCATGCTAGGTCATCTCTAAGCAATCTTATAGACTTTATCGAGAAAGTTAGCAAGGAAGTTGATGAAGGCAAGGCAGTGGATATCAACTACATGGACTCTAGTAAGCCTTTGACAAGGTCCCATATAGGAGTTTGGTCAAGAAGGTTCAGTCACTCGGCATTCAGGAAAAGGTAGTAAACTGGATTAGACATTGGCTTTGTGGGAGAAGCCAAAGACTGGTAGTAGATGGTTACCTCTCTGACTGGAAGCCTGTGACTAGTGGAGTGCCACAGGGATCTTGTGCTGGGTCCATTGTTGTTTGTCATGTACATCATTGATCTGGATGATAATGTGGTAAACTGGATCAGCAGATTTGTGGATGACACCAAGATTTGGGGTGTAGTGACAGCAAGGAAGACTATCAGACCTTGCAGCAGGATCTGGACCAGCTGGAAAAATGGCCTGAAAATGGCAGATGAATTTAATTATGACAAGTGCGCAGTGTTGCACTTTGGTAGGACCAACCAGGTCAGGTCTTACATAGTGAGTGGTAGGGCACTGAGGAGTGCAGTAGAACAAAGGGATCTGGGAATATAGGCCCATAATTCAATAAAGGTGGTTATCACAGGTAGGTAGCGTCGTAAAGAAATCTTTAGGCACATTGGCCTTCATAAATCAAAATATTGAGATGGCATGGTGTGCTGAAGTTACATAAGACATTTGTGAGGCCTAATTTAGAGTACTGTGTGCAACTTTGGTCACCTACCCACAGGAAAGATGTAAATAAAGTTGAAAGAGTACAGAGAAAATTTAAAAGGATATTGTCAGAACTGGAGGATTTGAGTTATAAGGAAAAGCTGACTGGGTTAGGACTTTCTTTGAATAGGTTAGAAGATTAAGGGGAAATTTGACAGAGGCATACAAATTATGAGAGGCATAGGGTAAATGCAGGCAGGCTTTTTCCACTGATGTTTGTGGCACTACAACTGGAGGTCATGGGTTAAGGATGAAAGGTGAAAAGGTTAAGGGGAACATGAGGGGAAATTTCTTCATTCAGAGGGTTACAGGAGTGTGGAATGAGCTGTCAGCATAAGTGCTGCATGCAAGCTCGATTTCAACATTTAAGGAAAGTCTGAATAGGTACTTGGGCATGGGCAGCTATGGTCCAGGCACAAGTCAATGGGACTAGGTAGTTTAAATTGTTTGATGTGGACACATTACAAGAAGGGCTGAAGGGCCTGTTTCTGTGCTGTACTTTTCTATGATGAATGCATGTCATATCTCAGAGATGAGAGTCTGCAAATACTGGAATCGGAGCAAAGACATAAACTATTGGTGAAACTCAGTAGGTCGAGCAGAATCTGTGAAAGAAGCATCACTTTACCTCCATAGCTGACACTTGACAAGCTGAGTTCTTTCCTTTGCTGCACTTCATGCCTCATTTGGGAGTATCAAATGGCAGCAATGAGTGCTCAGAAAGACAATGTTTTTAATTTCAAACTGGCATCCATTCACTTGACAAGGAAACAAATATATAGAGATTAATCTTTTTCCAATGCTACCTCACCTGAATGTGATTTGCTGTTTGCTTCAGTTTGTGCAAGGGAAGCCACAACCAACTGTGTGAGAGTGATTGCCGAGTCCAAGGGCACAGACTCCTGAAAACACAGTGAAGAAGAGGATGAAAACCAGGCTCCAAGATGGCAAAGTCTGCTACAGTTAAACAAATGGTTTACTTTCAACTGGAAAGGTGGAAAACATAAATCTCTACTGTTAGATAATTCCCTTCTCAGGTACCCAAGGAGGGTAGTTAACCATTAAGCCTAGCCAAAAAGAAATAAAACTCTAACTTTTCAATTATTTACATTTGCAGAATTAAGAGAGGCAGGGCAGGGGTGGTGGGAGAAATGAGAAGAAAAGGGGGATGGAGGATGGAGAAAGAAAGAATAAGAATAGAGAATGGGGTGATAGTTTTCAGTTGTGGTGGGTTCAGAAAATGGCGAGTTGGGATGAGACAGTGGGAAGAAGTGGTGAGATGAGGAGGTGGAAAAGGACTGACAAACAATAAGGAAAGAGGAGATCAAAAAGTTGTGAGAAGAATTTAAATGATTCTGGAATTACCACATCCTTTTACTGTTGCTACAATTAATGCATGAGGTGATGATAGGGAGGTCTTACGAAGGGAAGCCATTACAAGTAAAAGGAATGAAAAAAGTCAGAAAGGAGGTGCAAAATTATAGAGCAGAGTACACAGGAAAGACCAAAATGCTAATTACAAAAGAGATTGCGCCTAGGGTATCGATACATTAAGTACCAACTACCTCAAAAGCTGTTTGGTTGAGATGGAGATGCTTAGGACAACCTGTGGATGGAGCCTGGTTCCGCTGGCATACTTTCTGCAATTTGTGAGTAATGAACCCCTCCAAGCTGCAAAATTCTGCCTGACATCGGCCACATTTATGAACATCATGTTCTTCTGCAAGAAAGATCCCAGAGTTAACACAATGAATAAGCTCTAGCAATGCAAACATTACTTAATTCAAATCAATGTTTTCATGTCATTTTAAGACTTCCACTTGCAAAAGCACCAACTATCTGCTTTAGTGAATGAGTTGACAACTTGGAGGTCAGCTTCCAAATACATGCATACAGTTGAGCGGTCAGCATCCTCGTTCTAGTTCAATCCTTCCATTTACCGACCTCCTGCTCTGGTTTCCAAGTCCATCACTTAAGTTTGAACCCTCCCAAGCAGCTTTAGTTCAGACACAACCCATCCCTTGTGCAAGTTCCACTTACCCTGGAAGAAAGCCTAATGATCCATAAATGAAGCCCTCCCTCCGGCACCAGCTCCTCAGCTACATAATGAACTGCACTACCTTCCCATTTCTTACCTCACTAGCACATGGCATGAGTGGTAAATCTGACCCACCTAAAATCATTAGTGCCAATGACCCTTGAGACAGAGCCGGTAAATGGCTTTCCCTGTGACAGTCAGTAAGAACATACATCTGATGTGTCTTTTTTTGAAGATGATCACAATCACAACATCCAAGGTACTTTGACACATCTGCCTTTTCTCAAATTAGGACAATGACATGAGGTTTCATGACTGAAGTCATTTCTCAGCAGGGATATTGTCTGCTCCCAAGGCCCTGTTGCTCTTTAAATAAGCAAATAACCTTTTCAAGTTCTTGAGAATCAGGGCTGGCTGCAAAATTCTTTGTTGTTCAATTAAGTCAAAAACGCTGGCACTGAGGTACAGTGAAGCTGAGTAGATCTCTGAAGTGTTCCTTCCAGCAGGTGCTGGCTGCCTCTCTTCTTGATAAGAACATTAGTTCTTGCAATTAATTGCTTTCCCCAAATAGCCTTTGAAAAGTCCACTGAACTGTCTATGGCCCAGGTTTCAGTGTCAACTCAGTCCTAATGGAAGATCTCAACCTGAAATGATGATTGCCACTGCTTTGTCTCCACAGAGGCATCATGAAATGCTGAGTTCTTCTAGCAGTTTTTTTTTGGTCCAAATTCTATCATCTGGCATCTCTTAAGTCTCTATCTGCAGCAGTATTGTGTTTACTGTTAATTTATTCCTGGATCTTATGTACATCCTCATCAGAATCTCAGTGGTGATGCAGGTTGCAACCTGAAACATCACAATTCCTTTTCACCTCACTGCAGAATCTGCTGAGTTCTTCCAGCAGATGGTTTGTTGCTCAACAAACTGATCCTGGTTCTATTATGTAAAAAAAAGCTAAGAGCTTCCCCAAAGACCATGAGAGCTATTTTTCAGTTTGGGAACAGCAAAACTGATCCTCTTGCAGTAACATTTGTGTTGTTGCTTTTGATTTGCTTCAAAGTAACATAGAAACATAGAAAACATACAGCACAATACAGGCCCTTCGGCCCACAAAGCTGTGCCAAACATGTCCCTACCTCAGAATTACCTAGGCTTTACCCATAGCCCTCTATTTTTCTGAGCTCCATGTAGCCATCCAGGAGTCTCTTAAAAGATCCTATCGTTTCTGCCTCCATCACTGCCGCTGGCAGCCCATTCCACGCACTCACCACTCTCTGCGTAAAAAACTTACCCCTGACATCTCCTCTACATCATCTACTTCCAAGCACCTTAAACCTGTGTCCTCTCGTGTTAGCCATTTCAGCCTTGGGAAAAAGCTTCTGACTATCCACACGATCAATGCCTCTCATTATCTTATACACCTCTATCAGGTCGCCTCTCATCCTCCGTCGCTCCAAGGAGAAAAGGCCGAGTTCACTCAATCTATTCTCATAAAGCATGCTCCCCAATCCAGGCAACATCCTTGTAAATCTCCTCGTTCTATGGTTTCCACATTGAAGGTAAGGTTGTTGCCATGACACCATGCCATTACGCTATCTCCTTCCTGTCCTACTCATTGTTATTTGAGATCCAGTCCACGACGGTGGTCATTTGTGAACATATAGCTGGAGCAGCATCTGGTCACATAGGTGTGAGTGTACAGATAACAGAGAGCTGAGGATACAGCTTTGTGGAGGATGATCACTGCTGCCTATCCTTACTGATTGCAGTCTGTTGATCATGAAGTCAAGGATCTACTTGCAGAGTGGGGTGCTAAATCCTTGGTCTAGAAGCACCATGCTGGTTCTGGATTTCATTTTGGCATTCAACACAGTTGTCCCACAGACCTTGGTGAACAAACTCCTAAATACACCACTGTGCTGCAGAGTGTTAGACTTCCTAACCAAAAGATCTCACACAGCCAGGATGCACAACCGCTCCCCCCTCCCCAACATCCTCAGCATGGGTGCCTTCCCAGAGCTGTGTGCTGAGCCCACTGCTGTTTACTCTACTTACACATGACTGCATGGCCAAACACCTGAGTAATCACATTGTCAAGTTCACCAATGACATGACAGCAGTGGGACTTACCACCAACAACAATGTAACAGCCTACAGAGAGGAGATGGAAGAGCCTGAGGCCAGGAGCTGGGTAAATGACCTCTTCCTCAAAGTCAACAAGACAAAGGACATGGTTATCAACTTCAGGAGAACTCGCTTCACTCACACCCCTCTTTATAGTGGTGGCAAAGTAGTGGAAACTGCGAGCAGTTTCACATTCCTGGGGTGCACATTTCTCATGGACCCAAAGCACAACAGGGAATGCTCACCAACACCTCTGCTTTCTGAGGAGACTGAAGAGAGCTGGACCACACATATCAATACTGACATCCTTTTTCAGATTCTCAGTAGACAGCATCCTAGCCTGCTGCATCACTGCATGTTGTGGAAACTGCTGCAGTGGACAAGAAGGTTCAACAACAGGTAGTCAAACCTGCCCAATGCTTTGCATCAGTCTACAAGCCTTCAAGGACAGATATACAGAAAAGTGCTGGAAATGGACCAGTAACATCATGCAGGAGCCCACAACATCCACCTTTCCCATGCACCGTTTGTCCCACTCCCACAACATCCACACCAGGACCACCAGACTCAGAAACAGTTACTTTCTCCAAGCAAGGCTGATCAACACCTCCACCCCACCACCACTACTTTATCATTTCCTGCCAGTCACCTTATGAAGACACTCTGTGCCTAGCATCACTTTATAACGTACAACTAAGCTGTGTATATATGCTAGCTTACGTATATTTATTGCATGTTTTATCATTGTCTTCTTTATCTCGTGTGTTTTTTGTACTGCAACTGATCTGAAGAAACAATTACTTAAACTTCCTTTACACTTGTGTCCTGAAAACGACATCTTGAATCTTGATCTAAGAGGAATAGTGTGTTATTCCTCTATTGCCTTGACCTATACACAAGTAGAAGGCCAGCCAGATGAACATATTTCCTGAAATGAAGTTGAGGTATGAAATGGTAGACATTCTTGATGATAGTGTAGCAATGGTTGAGTCCTCTGGCACTGCATAAGATGTGGTGATGGGTCAAGCAGAGATTTCTTCAAGCTACCCTGACTGAAGCCTCTGAGACTGGAGATGTAGTATGGGGAGGACAAAGAAATGGCAGACAAACTCAATAAATATATTGTATCTGTCTTCACTGTGGAAGACACTAGCAGTATGCCAGAAATTTAAGAGGGAACAGAAGTGAGTGAAAAAGGTAGCCGAAGAGATTGTGGAGGCATTAATAGTGATCTTTCAAGAATCACTAAATTCTGGAATGTTTTCAGAGGACTTGAAAATTGCAAATGTCACTCCCCTCTTTAAGACTGGAGGAAGACAAAACAGAGGAAACTATAGGCCAGTTAGCTTACGCCAGAGGCTGGGAAAGTGTTGCAGTCTACTATTAAGAATGAGGTTTTGGTGTACTTGGAGACCAATGATAAAATAAGTCAAGGTAACTCATATGAGGCTGCTTAACAAGATAAAATCTTATGGTGTTACAGGAAATATACTGGCATAGATAGAGGAATGGCTGACAGGCAGGAGGCAGCAAGTGGGAATAAAGAGGGCCTTTTCTGGTTGGCTGCCAGTGACTAGTGGTGTGCCTCAGCGGTCAGTGTTGGGACCGTTACTTTTCATATTGTTTGTCAGTGATTTAGATAATGGAATTGATGGCTTTGTGGCAAAGTTTGCAGATGATACAAGATAGGTGGAGGCGTAAGAAGTGCTGAGGAAGCAATGCGATTGCAGAAGCACTTAGACAAATTGGAAGAATGGGCAAAAAAGTGGTAGATGGAATACAGTGTTGGGAAATGTGTGATAATGCATTTTGGTAAAAGGAACAATAGTGCAAACTATTACTAAATGGGGAGAAAATTCAAACATCAGAGGTGCAAAGAGAATTAAGAGTCCTCCTGCAAGACTCCCAGAAATTCACCAGCATGATTTTGTGACATGTTTGATGCTCTGGGCCAAGTTTAAAAGAACAAGAAGAGATCTCATTGAAACCCATTGAATACTGAAAGGCCTAGATGGGGTGGATGTAGAAAGGATATTTCCAATAGCAGCAGAGTCTATGACCACAAGCCATAGCCTCAGCATAGAAGGACGTTCCTTTACAACAGAAGAAAAAGAAAGACCTTAACTCTGAGTGGAGTCATCGGGATGCTCTCATGACGGTGGTTTTTTTTTTTAGCAGGCTTTCTTATTTTTACGAGGCCGAGTTGCTAGCTCGATGCTCAACCCAGCACGGATGGAAAGCGTGCAAGGGAGCCAGCTGGATTCCAACTCTGAAGCCTTCGCTCCAAAGTCCGGTGCTAATGCCACTACGCCACTAATGCCGGCCTTTACAATAGAGATGAGGAGGAATTTCTTTAGCAAGAGGGTGGTGGAATTCATTGCATAGACAGCTGTGGAGGCCAAGTCTTTGGGTATATTTAAAGTACAGGTTCTTCATTAGCAAGGGCATCAAATGTTATGGGAAGAAGGCAGGAAAATGGGGTTGAGAGAGATAATAAATAAGCCATGATGGAATGGTGGAGCAACCTATCTCTGCTCCTATGTTTTATCGTCCTATTTCAAGCCATAATACCCATGTCAGAGTACCGAAGTTCCTAAGCTAGAATGACATTTGGAGTGTCAGTGAGGGGTTCAGGAGAGTGAATTTGAAGCTGTCGATGTGAGATTTGGAGCCATACAGCATCGTTGGGTGTATTTAAGGAAGAGTTTGATAGGTTCTTGATTGGACCAAAGGTTACAGGGAGAAATGTGGGGAGTGGGGCTAAGGAGGGGGAAAAAAAGGATCAGCCATGATTAAATAGCGGAGCAGACTCAGTTGGCCAAATGGGCTAATTCTGCTTCTATGTCTTATGGTCTAATGGAAATAGCTCCTTTCACCCACAAAGCCCACACCAACCATCAAGCATCACTTTATACAAATTCTAAATGATCCAAAGTTATCTCCCCAGATTCTCATTAATTCCCTCCAGGTTCTATCACCTACCTAAAAGTATGACTAAACATTAGGGCCAATTAACTGATCAATCAATCTTTCAGGGCAGGAGGAAATTGGACAGAAAATCCAAGCAATCACAAGGAGAATATTCAAACCACAAACAAACAGCACACCACATTAAGGAATAATTAAATAATAAAAAATTTGTTTGAGGAGCTCTTCAAATGAGGTGAAAGCAGAACAGACAGATGTTTCGATTTAGAGACCTGCAGAATTTAATGCCTTAGTAGCTGAAGTCACAGTCAGTGAACACAGTTGGTAGGCTGTGATCTAGCAGTTGTAATACTGGAGAAAGTTACAGAAGGAGTATGTGGTAAGGCCACTGAAGGATATGAAAAAGGTGAAATTTAAGTTCAAGACATTGATCTGCTGCATTTATGTCTTGTTTTGGCCTTATCCATTAATCAATGAATGAAAATATGCACGTTTAATGAAACAAGTAGACAAAAGTTTTGCACATCATGTCCTTTCAGACTAGTTGGGCCGTTGCTAATGTTGATTTAGTAGATGTTTTATTTCAATAAGCTTGCATTTACATTTGTGCTGTATTACAAAAGCACTTCATAATTAATTATCTAACAGAATGGTCAAAATGTTGGCGGCTATAATTCCTGACCCTTCAAATGATCTCTAAGACTCCATTACATTCATTCACACTTTGCTATAAAAGAATCCCCAATAATGGATCACTCTACTAGAATATCTTGACATTTCTAAATTAAGCAGGTAGCCAAGGCTGAAAATATTGCAAAATTAATGCCAAGACAAAGGCAAAATTTACATTAAAAGAGATTTGAACACACTTTCTTTGTCTTAAAATGTTTCATCCTTCTTAAGCATTTCTGAAATGGCAATCAGCATTGTGGCTGCAGCAAATTCTGGTCCCCTTCATAACCAGAAAGAGCAGTTGTGAGGGGGAAATAATGATGGGCATGCAGTGGCCTACTAGAGGGACTGGAAACGGGAGACCTAAGGTGGTAAGAGATCACTCCAAGGAAAGAACAGCTCCCTCTCTGTCCCTCTCCCAGTGAAGGATGTTGTCTCCAGAAACGGGATCAAGCAGCTGGATGCAAGCTGGAGCTGAGCAGAGGTGGGAATAGGACAATCGCAGCGCATAGGACTGACCCCAGTGGAGAGATGACTATAGTTGAGGCCAGCCCGAGGGGAAAGGGGAAGCAGGTAAAATCAATTGATGCCCGACGATGATAATCAAGTGCGGGGTGGCATGCGATCCCATGGGTATCGAGGGACAGGAGGTGGCTGACCAGTAAGAGAGATGGGGATCCAGTGAGTGGAGCCGCTGATCCCAGGGGAGGAGGTGGGGTAACAGAAGCAGTAGTGAATGGGAGACGTTATTAATGGGGATGTGGCGGCAAGTCCCCTCCCCCGACCCTAAAGGGACAGCGTGTGGGGTGAAGCACAGAATATCCTCATTGGAGAAGACGGGAGCCGGAATCCCGCTGCAACCACTGAGGCAATCCCACATAAACCGGCCTCTCCTCACCCCGAGCCCGATAGCGTGGAAACCCAACCCTGGCCTTGACCCTTCCAGACCGGGTGTCTCTTTAATAGCCGGGGCCTATGGTCTCCACCGGCACAAAGCCGCGGAGTGGCGTTACCTTCCTCCCCACCGCCACCGCTCAGGCCCGCCGCTCGCTGCCCGTCTGCCGTATTCTCAGAATTCATCAGGACTTCCTCTCACTTGTCGCAAGGAACACAAAATGGCGGATTTACGACCTGCCGCCAAAGGTGGAGCCAGCCGAGAGGCCAGCGTGCCGTACTGCGGCTGCTCTGCGCCGGGAGAGCTGGGAGTTGTAGTTTGTAAGCCTTGGCACCCCAGTGCAATGTTAGGGATGAAATTTTATGTATGCAATGCCGAAAATTATTCGTAAATATTCTCTATAATTGGAGTGCTACCAATCACAAAAGTGTTTATGTTAAATACAGGATTCATTTTTAGGTGTACATTATTCCCTAACTACCTTTTTCAAGAAAAAATTGGGAGTTGATGTACACTATAAATACGTGTGTGAAAGGTAAGAAATATACTGTAAGAGACAGAAAAATTTCTAAGGCAGGAAAAAAAATCAATGTACATCCTACCTGCAGGTGAATTACACAAAATGCACAATACTTTTTAGATTTTGGTCCTAGTTGAATTTTGAAAATAATAACTTTTTTATCTTGAACATCAATACCTCCAATGGAAAATAAAATCCATTGAAGGTACAGTGGATTCCAGTTTATTGGGCCATTGGTTGATCAGGGCAGCTGCTTATTTGGGATAACTCTTAAGGAACAAAAACTAATCCAGAAACTAGCTGGGATTCCCTTTGTTTATTTGGGATTCTGTGCTGCTCAATTGGGACAGGAGACTAATGCCGAGCAGACTCTAACCAGATTCAGATGCATGCTCTTGTATGGCCACTGAATACTACTATGCTTAGAGCAAGCAGTTTTTAAATAGTATCGGTTGTGTGTGCTTGTGTTCAAAAAGCAGTATTTTTTGGCACTGAAATTTGGCAACAGGTAAGCAGTAAATCAATTCAGAACAGTTTTGCTCACTGCAGTTTCATACATTCAGACTTGGAGATGCAAAAAATGGCCAGGTGTGAAAATTAAACAACTTCACTATTTCAACAAGTTAGGGACTATGAAGAATTTAAAGGTATCAACAATCATCTTGAATGTTACAATGAAAATAAAGATTTGAGGAACGCAATGGTGAAAAGCATTGTATAAAGGTAGTCTATTAACTCCACTAGGTGTCTGCACTGATTTTGTTCATTAACAGTCAATCAAAAGAATGCAGCAGATGAATTCCTCCATCAATAACAAATTAGGAATTAATACACAGTTTTTTAGTACTGCAGTAGTATTGATAGTGTTCAAATTTGTTCTTTTTTCATCTAAATACATTTTTTTTATTATTAATTTACGGGATGTGGGCATCGCCAGCTAAGCTGGCATTTATTGCCCATCCCTAGTTGCCTTTGAGAAGGTGGTGATGAGCTGCCTTCTTGAATCGCTGCAGTCCCTGAGGTGTAGGTACACCCACTGTGCTGTTAGGGAGGGAATTCCATGATTTTGACCCAGTGACAATGAAGGAATAGCGATATATTTCCAAGTCAGGATGGTGAGTGACTTGGAGGGGCATTTCCAAGTGCTGGTGTTCCCAATTATCTGCTGTCCTTGTCCTTCTAGTGGTCATGGGTCTGGAAGCTGCTGCCTTGGAGAAAATAACTGTTGCTGAGTCTGGTGCTCCTGGCGTGGATGTTGTGGGAGTGGGACAAACGGTGCATGGGAAAGGTGGGTGGGATCCGCTGCAACTGATCATTGATGGTAGTGGGATTGGATGCTTGTGGAAGGGGTACCAATCAAATGGACTGCCTTGTACTGCATGATGTCAAGCTTCTTGAGTGTTGATGGAGCTGCACTCATCCAGGCGAGTGTCGAGTGGCATTACACTCCTCACCTGAGACTTGTAGATGGTGGACAGGCTTTGGGGAGTCAGGAGGTGAGTTACAGACTGCAGGATTCCTAGCCTTTGACCTCCTCTGGTAGCCACAGTGTTTATATGGCAAGACCAGTTCAATTTCCTGTCAATGGTAACCCCCAAGATGTTGATAGTAGGGGATTCAGTGATGGTGATGCCACTGAATTGTCAATGGACGATGGTTAGAGCCTCTCTTGTTGGAGATGGTCATTGTCTGGCACTTGCGTGGCTCGAATGTTACTTGCCACTTGTCAGCCCGAGCTTGGATATTGTCCAAGTCCTGCTGCATTTGGGTATGAAATGCTTCACTATCTGAGGAATCATGAATGGTGCAGAACATTGTGCAGTCATCTGAGAACATCCCTACTTCTGACCCTGTGACAGAAGGAAGGTCATTGATGAAGCATTTAAAGATGGTTGGTCCTAGGATACTTCCCTGAGGAACTCCTGCAGTGATGTCCTGAGTATGAGATGATTGACCTCCAACCACCACAACCATCTTCCTTTGTGTCAGGTATGATTCCAACCAGTGG
Source organism: Mobula birostris (assembly GCF_030028105.1). Taxonomy (NCBI): domain Eukaryota; kingdom Metazoa; phylum Chordata; class Chondrichthyes; order Myliobatiformes; family Myliobatidae; genus Mobula; species Mobula birostris. Next base: position 86,043,331 of record NC_092378.1, read on the forward strand.
AGGGTTTTCCCCCTAATTCCTATTGACTCCGTTTTAGCCAGGGCACTTGATGCTATACTCAGTCAAATGCTGCCTTGATGTCAAGGGCTATCACTTTCACCTCACCTCTGGTATTTTTGGACCAAGGAGGTGATGAGGTCAGGAGCTGAGTGGCCTTTGACAGAACCCAAACTGGGCATCCGTAAGCAGGTTATTGCCGAGTAGCTGCTGCGTGACAGCACTGTTGATGACCTCTTCCATTACCTTGCTGATGATTGAGAGTAGGCTGGTAGGGCGGTAATTGGCTGGGTTAGACTTGTCCTGTTTCTTGTGTACAGGACATACCTGGACAATTTTCCACATTGTCAGGTAGATGTTGGTGTTGTAGCTGTGTTGGAACAGTTTGGCTAGTGGTGCAGCAAGTTCTGGAGCACAAGTCTTCAGGACTATTACTGGGATTTTGTCTGGGCCCATAGCCTTTGCAGTATCCAGTGCTTTTAGCCATTTCTTGATAACACGTGGAGTGAATTGGATTGGCTGCATACTGACATCTAGGAGGCTGGGGACTTCTGGAGGAGGCTGAGCTGGATCATCTACTTGGCACTTCAGACTGAAGGTTGTTGCAAATGTCTCAGCCTTACCTTTTGCACAGGTGTGCTGGGCTCCTCTATCAGTGAGGATGGGGATATTTGTGGAGCCTCCTCCAGTGAGTTGTTTGATTATTCACCACCATTCACAGCTGGATGTGACAGGAATACAGAGCTTAGATCCGATCCGTTGGTTGTGGGCCACTCAGCTCTGTCTATTACTTGCTGCTTATGGTGTTTGGCATGAAAGTAGTCCAGTACTGTGGCTTCACCAGGGTGACCCTCATATTGAGGTATGCCTGGTGTTGTTCTCGGCATGCTGTCCTGCACTCTTCATTGAACCAGGGCTGACCCCCTGGCCTGGTGGTAATGTTAGAGTGGGGGAAATGCTGGGCCATGAGGTTACAGATTGTAGTTGAGTACAATTCTGCTGCTGCTGATGGCCCACAGCGCCTCATAGATGTCCAGCCCTGGGCTGCTAGATCTGTTCAAAGTCTATCCCATTTAGCATGGTTGTAGTGCCACACAACGCTGTGGAGGGTTTCTTCAATGTGGAGACGAGATTTAGTCCCCACAAATACTGTGTGGTGGTCACCTCTACCAATGCTTTCATGGACAGATGCTTCTGCGGCAGGCAGGTTGGTGAGAATGAGATCAAGTGTGTTTATCCCTCTTGTTGGTTCCCTCACCGCCTGCTGTAGTCCCAGTCTAGTAGCAATGTCCAGTAGGACCCGACCAGCTCGGTCTGTGGGGATTCTACCGAGCCACTCTTGGTGATGGACATTGAAGACCCCTACCCAGAGTACATTGTGTGCCCTTGTCTCCCTCAATGCCTCCTCAGTTAAACAGTACTCAGTTGTTACTCAGTTAAACAGTAGTTTGTCTTTTTTATACCTCTTTAACTATTTCCATGAAACTTTGGCTAATTAAGTTGAGTTCAACTTGAAATTTCAGTGGAATAAAGGAAATTGCAGTGGTTTGAGAGAGGAGATGGTCAAAGTAAATTGGAAGGAGTACTGGCAGGGATGACAGCAGAGCAGCAATGATGTGAGTTTCTGGGGAAAATGATGAAGGTGCAGAATAGATTATTCCAAAAATGAAGAAATACACAAGTGGCAAAATAGTACAACCATGGCTGACAAGGGAAGTCAAAGCTGATGTAAAAACAAAAGAGAAGGCATACAACAAAGCAAAAATTACCAGGAAGATAGAGGATAGGGTAAAAACCTACAGAGAACAACTTAAAAGGATCATTAGAAGGAAAAAGATGAAATAAGAAAGCAAGCAAGCAAACAATATCAAGGTGGATAGTAAAAGCTTTTTCAGGTATGTAAAAAAATAAAAGACATGAGAGTGGATATAGGGTCACTAGAAAATGAGGCTGGGGAAATAATAATGGGGTATAAGGAGATGGCAGATGAACTAAATGAGTATTTTACATCATTCTTCACTGTGGAACTAGCAGTGTGCCAAATGTTGCAGGGTGTGGAGGAAGAGATGTGAATGCAGTTACTACTACAAGGGAGAAAGTATTCAAAAAGCTGAAAGACCGAAGGGTACATAAGTCACCCATACAGGATGATGAACTGCACCCTAGGATTCTGAAAGAGGTAGCATTAGAGATTGCGGAGGCATTAGTAATGATCTTTCAAAAGTCATTGGACTCTGGCATGATGCCACAGGACTGGAAAATTGCAAATCTTTAAGAAAGGAGGAAGGCAGCAGAAAGGCAATTATAGACCAGCTAACCTGACCTCAGTGGTTGCGAAAATGTTGGAGTCAATTGCCAAGGATGAGGTTATGGAGTACTTGGAGACACAGGACAAAATACAACAAAGTCAGAATGGTTTCCTGAAGGAAAAATCTTGCCTGCGGAACCTGCTGGAATTCTTTGAGGAGATTACAAGTAGGATGGATAAAGGGGATGCAGTGGATGTTGTATATTTGGACTTTCAGAAGGCCTTTGACAAGGTGCCACACATGAGGCTGCTTACCAAGTTAAGAGCCCATAGTATTACAGGAAAGTTACTGGCATAGTTAGAGCATTGGCTGATTGGTAGGAAGCGGTGAATGAGAATAAAAGGATCCTTTTCTGGGTGGCCGCCAGTGACTTGTGGTGTTCCACAGGTGTCCATGTTGGGACCATTTCTTTTTATGCTGTATATAATTATTTAGATGGTGTAATAGATGGCTTTGTTGTCATGTTTGCAGATGATACGAAGATTGGTGGAGGGGCAGGTAGTGTTGAGGAAACAGGTAGGCTGCAGAAGGACTTAGACAGATTAAGGAAATGGGCAAGAGAATGGCAAATGAAATACAATGTTGGAAAATGTATGGTCATGCACTTTAGTAGTAGAAATAAATGTGCAGACTATTTTCTAAATGAGGAGAAAATCCAAGTATCTGAGATGCAAAGGTCTTGGGAGTCCTTGTGCAGAACATTCTGAAGATTAATTTGCAGGTCGTGATTTGCAAGTCAGTGGTGAGGAGGACAAATGTAATGTTAGCATTCATTTTAAGCGGTCTAGAATACAAGAGCAGGGATGTGATCTGAGGCTTTATAAGGCACTGGTGAGGCTTCACCTTGAGTTTTATGAACAGTTTTGGCCTCCTCATCTAAGAAAAGATGTGCTGACATTGGAGGGGGTTCATAGGAGGTTCTCAAAGATGATTCTGGGAATGAAAGGGTTATTATACGAGGAACTTTGGGCCTGTACTTGATGGAATTTAGAAGTGTGAGGGAAGATTTCATTGAAACCTTTCAAATGTTGAAAGGCCTAGGCAGAGTAGATGTGGAAAGGATGTTTCCCATGGTGGGGCAGTCTAGGACAAGAGGGCACAGCCTCAGGATAGAGAGACACCCATTTAAAACAGAGATGCGGAGAAATTTCTTTAGCCAGAGGGTGGTGAATTTGTGGAATTTATTACTATAGGCAACTGTGGAGGCCAGGTTGTTGGATGTATTTAAGGCAGAGCTTGATAGGTTCTTGATTGGACACAGCATCAAAGGTTACAGGAAGAAGGCCGGGGAGTGGGACTGAGGAGGGGAGAATAGGATCAGCCATGATTGAATGGCAGAGCAGACTCATTTGGGCCAAATGGCCTGATTCTGCTTCTTATGTTCTTGTATGGTCTAACTGGGGCAGCCACTTAATTGGGCCAAAACGTACCGGCCCTATATGTCCCAATTATCCAAAGTCCACTCTACTGATTGTGTATGTAATTTTAAGAACTACAGTATGTGTATTTTGCTGTGTGACTTTTGTTACATCGTGGTTTCAGTCACTAAACCTTAGTGTAGTGGTCGCCAACTGGTCGATCTTTGAGACTTTCCCAGTAGATCCCCAAAAAAAAGAAAAATAAATACACAAGTACATTATGCCTGATAAACCTTTTGATGGAAAAGCAAATTTTACCCCTAGAGCACATATGTGAGTCATATGTAGTAACTTCTACTTTGAAAAAGGACCACTTGACAACTTCATGTCCAAAGGACAACTTTATCTGGGACGGCAAAACCAATGTGGCGGAGGGGCTTATACACATATGCGTAGCAATGACCGGAAGTAAAACCCCTTAACCCCGGAAACAACTTCTGTTTACAAACAGCTTTCCGTAGCAGGAGTATTGCTATATTACCATTATCCTAATTAGTATTAACTTATCTTTATAATGCTTACATTGTAACACCTTTAATTCTAAGTTTCATTATTTAATTTTATTTCAACACAAAAAATAAATGAATAAAAATTGACTGTTGCACTCAGTGTGATGACTGGGGCTGAATACTTTCCGCTAGTTCCCTGGAATTTGGCTCAGAACTACAGACAGCCAGTCTGATACAGTATGTGAGGTGTCTGTCAGTAAGACAGCTCCTGTACTTAGATTTAATAATTTTCATCTGTGAAAATGCAATTTCACATAGATAAGTTGACCTGAAGTAGGCACTGACTTCTAGTGCACATGTGGTGAGATGAGGGAAGACTCCCTGACAAGCCCCCAAAAGTCACCGTCCCTTGATCTTGCTTTAAGCTCGATGTTATTTTACAAAGCAATTATTTCCATTTCAGTATCACTTGGCACACCAAATTCTTGCTGGAACTTGGCTGCTATCTGTTCTATATCAATCGGCAGAAATGGGTTTGAAATAAGTGCAGCAATATCTTTCATGATGTTTAACTCCCCAAAACGACGATCAAACTCTATTGCCAGTTTTTCTAGGTAAGCACAGTACTGCTCAGGGTGAAAAGCATTTTTTCCTTGATGGCCTATAACAGTTTCTCCAAGTTGGGAAAGTGTGTCGGCCTCCCGTTCTTTAAATTTGAAATCCAAACACTGAGCTTGGCCTTAAACACATTTACCGTGCTTATTATGTGGGCCCTGCTCATGGACTGTTTATCCTAATCCCATCAGGGAAGAGGCTATGCAGCATTCACAGGACCATCAGACTCGGAAACAGTTATTTCCCACTCAAGGCCAACTAAGGGGAATGCCATACTAGATCTAGTACTAGGTAACGAACTGGGTCAGGTCACAGATCTCTCAGTGGGTGAGCATCTGGGGGGCAGTGACAACCGCTCCCTAGCCTTTAGCATTATCATGGAAAAGGATAGAATCAGAGAGGACAGGAAAATTTTTAATTGGAGAAGGGCAAATTATGAGGCTAGAAGGCTGGAACTTGCGGGTGTGAATTGGGATAATATTTTTGCAGGGACATGTGGTCAATGTTTAGAGATCTCTTGCAGGATGTTAGGGATAAATTTGTCCTGGTGAGGAAGATAAAGAATGGTAGGGTGAAGCATCCGTGGGTGACAAGTGAGATGGAAAATCTAGTCAGGTGGAAGAAGGCAGCATACATGAGGTTTAGGAAGCAAGGATCAGATGGATCTATTGAGGAATATGGGGAAGCAAGAAAGGAGCTTAAGAAGGGGCTGAGAAGAGCAAGAAGTGGGTATGAGAACGCCTTGGCGAGTAGGGTAAAGGAAAACCCCAAGGCATTCTTCAATTATGTGAAGAACAAAAGGATGACAGGAGTGAAAGTAGGACTGATTAGAGAAAAGGGAAGATGTGCCTGGAGGCCGTGGAAGTGAGCGAGGTCCTCAATGAATACTTCTCCGGTATTCACCAATGAGAGGGAACATGATGACGGTGAGGACAATATAAGTGAGGTTGATGTTCTGGAGCATGTTGATATTAAGGGAGAGCAAGTGTTGGAGTTGTTAAAATACATTAGGACGGATAAGTCCCCGGGGCCTGACGGAATATTCCCCATGCTGCTCCACAAGGCGAGGGAAGAGATTGCTGAGCCTCGGCTCAGATCTTTATGTCCTCGTTGTCCACAAGAATGGTACCAGAGGATTGGAAGGAGGCGAATGTTGACCCCTTGTTCAAAAAAGGTAGTAGGGATAGTCCGGGTAATTATAGACCAGTGAGCCTTACATCTGTGGTGGGAAAGCTGTTGCAAAAGATTCTTAGAGATAGGATCTATGGGCATTTAGAGAATCATGGTCTGTTCAGGCACAGTCAGCATGGCTTTGTGAAGGGCAGATCATGTCTAACAAGCCTGATAAAGTTCTTTGAGGAGATGACCAGGCATATAGATGAGGGTAGTGCAGTGGATGTGATCTACATGGATTTTAGTAAGGCATTTGACAAGGTTCCACACGGTAGGCTTATTCAGAAAGTCAGAAGGCATGGGATCCAGGGAAGTTTGGCCAGGTGGATTCAGAATTGGCTTGCCTGCAGAAGGCAGAGGGTCGTGCTGGAGGGAGTACATTCAGATTGGAGGGTTGTGACTAGTAGTGTCCCACAAGGATCTGTTCTGGGATCTCTACTTTTCATGATTTTTATTAACGACCTGGATGTGAGGTAGAGGGGTGGGTTGGCAAGTTTGCAGATGACACAAAGGTTGGAGGTGTTGTAGATAGTGTAGAGGATTGTCGAAGATTGCAAAGAGACATTGATAGGATGCAGAAGTGGGCTGAGAAGTGGCAGATGGAGTTCAACCTGGAGAAGTGTGAGATGGTACACTTTGGAAGGACAAACTCCAAGGCAGAGTACAAAGTAAATGGCAGGATACTTGGTAGTGTGGAGGAGCAGAGGGATCTGGGGGTACATGTCCACAGATCCCTGAAAGTTGCCTCACAGGTAGATAGAGTAGTTAAGAAAGCTTATGGGGTGTTAGCTTCTATAAGTCAAGGGACAGAGTTTAAGAGTGGCAATGTAATGATGCAGCTCTATAAAACACTGGTTAGGCCACACTTGGAGTACTGTGTCTAGTTCTGGACGCCTCACTATAGGAAGGACGTGGAAGCATTGGAAAGGGTACAGAGGAGATTTACCAGGATGCTGCCTGGTTTAGAGAGTATGGATTATGATCAGAGATTAAGGGAGCTAGGGCTTTACTCTTTGGAGAGAAGGAGGATGAGAGGAGACATGATAGAGGTGTACAAGATATTAAGAGGAATAGATAGAGTGGATAGCCGGCGCCTCTTCCCCAAGGCACCACTGCTCAATACAAGAGGACATGGCTTTAAGGTAAGGGGTGGGAAGGTCAAGGGGGATATTAGAGGAAGGTTGTTTACTCAGAGAGTGGTTGGTGCGTGGAATGCACTGCCTGAGTCAGTGGTAGAGGCAGATACACTAGTGAAGTTTAAGAGACTACTAGACAGGTATATGGAGGAATTTAAGGTGGTGGGGTTATATGGGAGGCAGGGTTACAGGGTCAGCACAACATTGTGGGCTGAAGGGCCTCTACTGTGCTGTACTATTCTATGTTCAATGATCAACAACTCCAGCCATTTACCTAAGCCAGCACACCCCTACTTTATCATTTCCTATCAGTCACTTTATGGATGTACAATCAATCTGTGTATAGAAGCTAATCTTATGTATTTATATTTATTGTGTTCTTTGTGCTAATTATGTTTCTCTATGCTGCGTCGGATCCAGAGAAACAATCATTTCGCTCTCCTTTACACTTGGGTACTGAAGAATAACAATAAACGTCTCAACCCAAGCAAGGCTGCAGGACCGGATGGTGTCAGTACCAGGGTGCTCAAAGCCTGTGCCCCTCAGCTATATGGAGTACTTCGCCATGTATTCAACCTGAGCCTGAGGCTCCGGAGGGTTCCTGTACTGTGGAAAACGTTCTGCCTCGTCCCTGTGCCGAGGACGCTGCGCCCCAGCGGCCTCAATAACTATAGACCAGTGGCATTGACCTCCCACATCATGAAGACCCTGGAGAGACTTGTTCTGGAGCTGCTCCGCCCTATGGTCAGGCCACACTTAGATCCCCTCCAGTTCGCCTACCAGCCCCGACTAGGAGTTGAGGATGCCATCGTCTTCCTGCTGAACCATGTCTACGCCCACCTGGACAAGCCAGCGGACACCGTGAGGGTCATGTTTTTTGACTTCTCCAGTGCGTTCAACACCATCCGCCCTGCTCTGCTGGAGGAGAAGCTGACAGCGATGCAGATGGATGCTTCCCTGGTGTCATAGATTCTTGATTACCTGACTGGCAGACCACAGTACGTGTGCTTGCAACACTGTGTGTCCAACAGAGTGATCAGCAGCACTGGGGCTCCACAGGGGACTGTCTTGTCTCCCTTTCTCTTCACCATTTACACCTCAGACTACTGCACAGAGTCTTGTCATCTTCAGAAGTTTTCGGATGATTCTGCCATAGATGGATGCATCAGCAAGGGAGATGAGGCTGATTACAGGGCTACGGTAGGAAACTTTGTCACATGGTGTGAGCAGAATTATCTGCAGTTTAATGTGAAAAAGACTAAGGAGCTGGTGGTAGACCTGAGGAGAGCTAAGGTACCGGTAACCCCTGTTTCCATCTGGGGGTCAGTGTGGACATGGTAGAGGATTACAAATACCTGGGGATACGAATTGACAATAAACTGGACTGGTCAAAGAACACTGAGGCTGTCTACAAGAAGGGTCAAAGCCGTCTCTATTTCCTGAGGAGACTGAGGTCCTTTACCATCTGCCGGACGATGCAGAGGATGTTCTACGGGTCTGTGGTGGCCAGTGCGATCATGTTTGCTGTTGTGTGCTGGGGCAGCAGGCTAAGGGTAGCAGACACCAACAGAATCAACAAACTCATTCGTAAGGCCAGTGATGTTGTGGGGATTGAACTGGACTCTCTGACGGTGGTATCTGAAAAGAGGATGCTGTCCAAGTTGCATGCCATCTTGGACAATGTCTCCCATCCACTACCTAATGTACTGGTCGGGCACAAGAGTACATTCAGCCAGAGACTCATTCCACCGAGATGAAACACAGAGCATCATAGGAAGTCATTCTTGCCTGTGGTCATCAAACTTTACAACTCCTCCCTTGGAGGGTCAGACATCCTGAGCCAATAGGCTGGTCCTGGACTTATTTCTGGCATAATTTACATATTACTATTTAACTATTTATGGTTTTAATACTACTTAATTATTTACATTTATTGGTAACAAAAACCAATTTCCCCCAGGATCAATAAAGTATGACTATGACTAAACAACCTTGAATCTTTGTACTGGGGTTGGATGAAATTGATGATTCAAATAAAAATTGTAACATATAAGGGAAGCCTACTAAACAGTTTTGAAAAACATTGATCTGTGTTCTTAGATAAAAGTTGGAGTAGGATTAAGCCATTTAGCTCCTTAAGCTGTGACGGTATTGGGTTTGCTGACCAAAGTTCTAAACCCAAACAATGACCTTAAACTCTATTGGATATAACTAGCCACAAGTACTCTCACTAAGGGGAGTCTACTGCCCTTGCAATGCATTGTGTACAAAGCTCGGCAAGGTGTTAAACACTTCCTCAAAAATCACGTGAGCCAGGGGCTTTCTTCAGGGTTTTTAAATGAGAAAACTTTGTTAAAAAGGTAATGTTGTTTCCAGGGCAAATAAAGAGTGGATGGAGATGGATGTCTTTCTACCGTGTGTGCTATAAATTGAAATCCTGAGCAGAAAAAGATGTTAAAAAGTTTACGAAAAGGAAGTGATGTTTGTACAAATCGAACAGCATAAATATGATCTGCACCTCAAGAGGTAAAATGGGGAGATTTTACTGTAACTACCCAATCTTCAAAGACTAGTTCACTTCCCTGTTTATTCTCCACAGCAAGACCATCTGCCTATTCAAACGATGGGTTCCCTCTCCCTATGAAGGAGAAAAAATTTCCACCTAACAAAGCCGTTTAAACAAAATTCATTTATTTTCAGTGGTGCACATTTAAATCCAAACAACACATTTAAAACTCAGAGGATTTCTGTCTTAAACATTTCCAAATCATAAACCATTGCTAAAATGCAAACCACAATGAGAAAAGGATTTCTCAAACACAAAAGAATTCTAAAACACATGTACAATTCCTATAAACTAAAAAGACATACAACGATGCAGACAAATGAGTCGTCTGTCAGAGAAGTTGAAACTAGAGGGATAGGTTCTTGTTTAGTTCCACGTTTCTTGATGTTCTTTACCTCTTTCCTAAGACAGTTGAACAGCTCCTGCATTTATACCCTTTTCCTACCACTTGGAATACTTCGCCTGCGTATGAGGTTTTCAACAGATATCCTTGTGACACAAAAGGTCTAAAAGTAAATTGGAGACACAGATCTTAGCTTCCTCTACTTAATGCTGCGAAGCTAGCTTCCTTGAGTACCTAAACTTTACAACTATAAAATAGTCTGCTATATGGAGATAACTTGTTTGCAAAGCTGTCTGGGAACAATACTTTGTTTTAATTTCAAGCTGATCACTGCTTTCCACTTATACATTTTAAAAACTGAAACTGACTTCCTCTTATGACCAGAAACTAAACAAACTGTTAGTTGGAATTTTATTTACATCTGCTTTTGACCTTAATTGTGGCAGGTGGTGTGTTTAGAAAGTGAGGTTAGCCAACAACCAAGAGGTGAGTATCCATCACAGAGCCTGCCCAAGTGTTCAATAGGTTCACAGCCAATCTGACACTTCTCACTTTCCCTATAACACCTGATTCCATTATCAATCTAAATTGTATCCATCTATAAATTACATACAAGCATATATGAGGACTACAGAGATTTGTAAGTTCTTGCATATGCAAGAGAGAAGGCTCACAAGTGCAGTATATGTTCCCTAAGTTATATATTTCAATAAAATCATCTCTCATTCTTCTAATCTCCAGTGACTAGGCTCCCAGCCTACTTTACCTTTCCCTTCATACCCAGAATCATCGCAGTCAACCACATCCAAAGAATCGTACCTTAACTCGCTCAAAAATTATTCACAGTACTCTAAATATGATCTATGTTGCAGTAAGACTTTGCTACAGTTACACTCAAATCCCCTAGAAATAAGGGTCAGCGCTCCATTTGCCGTCTGCACGTCTGCCAATTTGTCAAGCATGAGTTCATCAATCAGACGGGTGTGCATTTGGACCCTTGTGGTATACACACTGTCAGGGTTGGACTGAATGGCCAGCAAAGATGATACGGTCTTTAAAAACACAAGGAGTTCTACAGGCCCTGAGCAACAACACAAGATAGCAGAAAAACTCAGCTAGTTTTCGGAGGAGACCTTTCAAAGTTCAAACAACTGACAAGATTTGCAGAGTCTATGGAAATGAGGCAGCCTGGCCTGCTGAGGTCCTCCAGCTTTTTCTGTGTTGCTCGGATTTCCAGCATCTGCAGAATCTCATGTACGTATGATCTTTAAAAAGTTGAGTGATGATTATTTTAGCGGAGTAAGAGACCGGAGTGATTTGTATGAGCTTGGAAAACGTGCTGTATGGATACTGTAGAATCAGGAGGGCTGGCTGTGTGCACAAACTACCGAGAAAGCTCAAGATCCGGAACGGGAGCGGCTAGGGCGATTGCAGCGAGAGTGTTCGGAGCCTGGTCACTGGGAAAGCTGGGTCACGTAGGGCGTGCTCTGCGGCTTTTCCACCCGGGGGCCGGGCCGGGCCGGGCCGGGCCGGGGCGGGGTTTGCGGCGGTCATGCCGGTTCCGCGTTCCGCCGCCGCAGTCTCTCACTATGGCCACCAGCTGTACTCGTTTGACCGGGGATCTGTGCTCGCAGGTTCTGGACTCGGTGGACGCGCTGCTGTTCGACTGCGACGGGGTGCTGTGGAAAGGGGACAGCATGATCCCCGGCGCGGCGGCGCTGGTAAACAGGCTGCAAGAGCGGGGAAAGCTGGTCTTCTTCCTGACGAACAACAGCACCAAGAGCCGAGAGATGTACGTGGAGAAGCTCCGGCGCCTGGGTTTCCAAGCGCACTGCGAACAAGTATTCGGCTCTGCGCCTTGTGCTGCCTTGTACCTGCGCCAGGAGGCCAAGCTCAGCGGCTCCGTCTATCTGATCGGCGGCGCGGCGCTGCGCGGGGAACTGCAGGCCCAGAACATCGCCTGCTCCGACTCGGGCCCTGGTCCTGGGCTTGTGCAGGCAATGGCGACCGAGCCCCTCGACCCCACTGTGGCCGCAGTGCTCATTGGCTTCGACGAACATTTCACGTACACAAAGCTGTGCCGGGCCTCCCGCTACCTGCAGGATCCCGCCTGCATCTTCCTGGCCACCAACACTGACACCCTGCTGCCTTTGGAGGGCGGCGGGATTCCGGGTAAGATGGGGGCAGTACGGCCGAGGAAGCAGGTCTAACATTCTTCTTTCCCACTCTGTCGTAGTAAATGTAAATGAGGTATTGATTAATTTTGCTGCTTTGATCATAATCTCATGAGAGCAACACACGAAATTCTGGAGGGGTCTCGGCCCGAAACGTCGACTATTTTCCTCGGTCCTTTTTACTTGCAACTGCTAGGGCAATGATGTCAGACTTGACAACGTTTGATTAGCTGATAATTGAAGTTCATTCAATCTGACAGACAATATCATTAAGAAAAAGTCAAACCATTTTCTCCATGAAGTACCATCACTGCATAATTGGGTTTCTATCACTATAAGGCCATCTGACATCGGCGCAAAATTAAGCCGTCGGATTTACTCTGCCATTCAAGCATAGCTGATTCATTTTCTTTCTCAATCCCATTCTCTGACCTTTTCCCTGTAACCATTGACACACTAACTGGTCAGGAGCCTATCAGCCTCTGGTTTAAACATACCCAATGACTTGGTCTCCACAGCTGCCTGTGGCAAAGAATTCACAGATTCACCACCGTCTGGTTAAAGAAATTCTTCCTTATCTCTATTCTAAAGGGACTTTCTTCTATTCTAGGGCTGTGTCCTCTGGTCCTAGACTCTCCCACTAATGGAAACATCTGTATCATGTCCACTCTATCTGGGCCTTCCAATAATTGTATGTATTAGCTAGTAAGACACACAAAAGCAATGACTTAAATAGCACAGACCCTGGATATCCAAAGACTTGGCATGATTCTTAAGGCAAATTAGGCATGTAACAAAATACACTTGTTTGACGGAGTGAAACTCCAACAATTCTCAAGAAGTTCAAAATCATCTACAAAGTTCACTGCAGCTATTCATCTTGACAACGCTCTTGTCCCAAGAGTGTAGGGGATCTTTACCTACAGATTCCTGTTCCGATCAAACATCCTTTATTACTGGGTTGAAATCTTGAAACTGCCTTCAGAAATTCTGTACAAGTACATTCAGCAGAAGGACTGTACTAGTTCAAAAAGATGATTCACTTTGTTGAAAGCAGTAAGGAAGATGAGATAAATGCTGTTTTCTTTTCAAAAAATGATTTTAAAAGTCCAAAGTAATTTCTCAACTAAACATTCCTTCCCTCCACCACTATTGCAATATTTGGTATCATTGTAGCATACCTAAGCTTCAAGGTCAACTTCCAAATACATTAATTCTCTCACTAAGAAGGCCAAGTGTAAGAAGACTCATTGTCCACCTGTGTGGACCTTTGCAAGTCACACACTGTCCTGGCTCTGAAATACAGTCAATCCAGGATCAGAATTGAGGCATACCATTCCCCCAAAGTAATGTGAAAACATTGTCACTAGTGGACAACAGCATCTCTCACCAAAACCCTGGCATGGGCATTCTGAGAAATATTGTGAATTACTTTATTTTGGAAACAATGATATTGAGAGATGTGATGGTCTTACTTGTGTTAATAATTCCTGAGGCTTGGAGCAATTGGAATGTCTTAAGCCACCTTGAAATGCAGCTTCAGCCGCAACTGTTTGAGTTTAGACTCTTGCCTATCAGTGCTGTGATGCAGTTATATCCCTGAACTGTTTTCCTTCATCCACAGGGACAGGATGCTTGGTAAAGGCAGTTGAGGCAGCATCAAAACGCACTGCTTACGTCATCGGCAAGCCCAATGATTATATGTTCAAGTGTTTGATGAAAGAGAATGGTATTGACCCAAGCAGGACGGTGATGGTGGGAGACCGGCTGGATACTGACATTCTCATGGGCACTAGTTGTGGCCTCCGCACCATTCTGGCCTTAACTGGGGTTTCCACCCTGGAAGAAGTGAGGGCCCATCAGGAAAGTAATTCCCCAGAACGGCACAAGTTGGTCCCAACTTACTATGTGAATAGTGTGGCTGACCTATTCCCTGGACTTGAATGACAGCTCAGGGCCTGCAGCGATGTACTGTACAATCAATTAAAACTCAAGTACAAAAACAAATGTTAGCTTTGTTCATAGTTTAAGTGATTGCCTATAAAGATTGTTCTATTTTTGTTATGAATGTGAAAACAGACTTTTAACTGCCAAGCTTTGTAGTTGTGTTTGATTTGGTTATAGAACACAATAAGGAGATCACCAGTTCTGTTCGCTAGGGTACAGAAATGCTGGTCTTTCTGTATCTTATCAGTTGAAAATAAAATATTTCTGTGCCATCACAATGCTGTGCTATGTGTTTGCTTCCAGAAGTAGAAATCCATGGAATGAACATCACATTAACCATTGTGGCTGCACTTTATTACATGTTCAGTGAGGGATTATCTTCAATTCTAAATAAAGTCAACCCTGAAATAGCAGCGAAGCTTCAGCTCTTCAAGTCTGTCTCTAGTGACCTTGGCAGATCTGGCAAAATTTGGGCTTCTGTCCAAGGCTGGATACCAATTCCTTGCCTGCATTTCTCTTTTTACTTATTTATTTATTTTTGCTCAGCATAACAAAACTTTCAATTTCCAGGTACATTTATATTTCTTCCCCTCACGGATATCAGCTATCAGAACACTTCCATCAAAGTACAGACATCACCACCACATCCTATACAAAAGCCCTTATTAGTATAGCAGACAGGTTTACATCTACAATTGTAGAAAAGGTTGCCATGTTTTATGAAAAGTATTTGTTTTTAAGTGTACCATACATGTTAAAAAGTCCAAAGGAATGTATTCCATGATTAATTTACACCAATCAAAAAGTCCAGGGACCTTAACGGATATCCAACAAAGTAAAATGTTCTTCCTCGCACAAAAAATCAGGATATTAAAATCTTTTTTTGATGTGCACTAATAATACGACTGCTGAGTAGGCTTAAGAGAAAAGACACTGGGTCCAGTTCAAGCTCCATCTTCAGAAATCTTTTCCATTTCACCCAAAATATCACTCCAGTATGCCTGAAGTTTGGGACATCCAAAAACAGAGGGTGAAAGTTCCAGTATTGCAATATTTAGAACACATTGGAGAAACCCCCATCTTAAATTTCAAGAGACGATCTGGAGTCAGATGGGCTCTATGTAGAATTTTGAGTTGCAACGCTTTAGTTCTATTACAAACTGAAATTTTCTTTGCATTATCACAGATGTCTTCCCATGTTTCAGCTGTAATTTCTGCTCCAGCTCTTCCTCCCAGACCCTTCCCAGCTGCTCAGCCTCTCCACAAGAACATTCCCTCAGGATGCTGTTAAGACTACTGATGGAGACTTCACCCTTAGAACAAAACACCCTCTTCTATGTCAGAACTATAGAAATTAGTTAACAATGATGTTTTTTTCTGTATATAATCTCTTATCTGAAAAAAACGAAAAAGATCCTTGCTGGGTATGTTGAATTTCTGTACTATTTGACTAAAAGACATAATCATTCCTTCATCAAACAAGTCTCCTAGGTGGAAAATACCCTTAGAAATTCAAAGTTTAAATCCAGGATCCATTATGCCAGGCTGAAAATCTGGACTGCCGGTTATTGGAGTGAAGGGTGATATTTTTGCTGCGTTGCCCTCAATTTGTCGCACCGCCCTCGAAGCCCTGACTGTATTATTTATTATTGGATTGTCACAATATTCCTTAACTAATTTCATCTTATAGAGGAAAAGCAAATTAATAAGAGGGCATTTTGCTTGTGAAGCTTCAACGTCTAGCCAAATTGAGGAAGGGTCCCTGCAAACCCAGTCAACCACATAAGATAAAAAGGAACTTAATTGATATTTTTTTGATGTCTGGAAAATGCAGACCCCCTAAACTACTGGGAAGCTGTAAACTGGACCTTTTAATAGAGGGTCTTTTTTGTTCCAAATGAAAGAACCAAACTAGCCATTCTTTTAAGTGTTTGTTGGGTGAAAATGACTGGAATCATTCGTATTGGGTAGAGCAGACGAGGAAGAATGTTCATTTTGAGCAAGGATATTCGGCCAAGCCAAGAAATGGGAAGAGTGCTCCATCGCTCAAGATCCTGTTTGATTTTGTCAAATAACTGTGTAAAGTTAGCTTTGAACAATTAATCAACTGTAGGTGTGATGAATATCCCTAGGTAAACAAAACCTGTCTGTGATCATTTAAAGGGGAAAACACCCTGTGTCAGGTGCCTGCTGCAGATTCCCCAGAGGCATAGCCTCTGATTTAGTAAAGTTGATTTTATAAGCTGAAAAGGCACTAAATAAATTGATACATTGTATAAGGTGGTGTGCTGACATAGCAGGGTTTGATAAGAAAATTAGAACATCATCTGCATACAATGTAATTTTATGTGACTTTAGTCCTATGTTTGGAGCCGATATTTTGGAGTCTCGCCGAATAGCCTCAGCCAATGGCTCAATCACTAGTATGAAAAGTAGTGGTGATAAAGGGCAGCCTTGCCTGCATTTCTAAAACGGCTCATAAGCTTACATGAACTATCAGAAACCTACGGTTAATAACTGCAGGAGCATTTACTTTTCACAATGCACATGAGTATTTCCATATCTACTCCCATCAAATACTATCATCATTCCAGAACACTACCAGACTAGAATATTACAGAAAAGGACTTTTGCCTCCTTATTATTTTGTCAATCACTATATATATAAGAGACGGATACACTTGACAGTAAAAACAATTCTATTGAAATGCAATGCAACTTTGATATCTTTTATTTATGTTTTTAATTTAGAGATATAGCACACTAACAGACTCTTCTGGATGAATGAGCCCATGCTTCCCAATCACACCCATGGGACCAATTAACCTACTAACCCATAGGTCTTTGGAATGTGGGAAGAAACCAACACTGTCACAGGGAGGACGTACGAACACATTGTCAGTGGTGGGAATTGATCCCAGATCATCGTGGCTATCCCTTGAGGTCGAGGATGATGTTCTTCGTTCCGTTGATCTAATGAACCCAGGACATTGGAGTCGTAATAGCTTTATGCTAAACGCTACACTTTGTTCCCAATCCAGCAAGCACAGTTGGTCTGTACAGCACTGGTTAGATATAGAATAAAGCCTGCTGTAGAGTGCCCTGCCCCATCAGTTACTTCCTCTGTTGGTTAGAATAAGGTAAAACCTGCTAAATACTGCTGTTCTGTCAAACCATCCAGGAACTAGTGCACCGTGGCCAGATGTAGGATATTGTACAAACCCCATTTCCAGAAAAGTTGGGATATTTTCCAAAATGCAATAAAAACAAAAATCTGTGATATGTTAATTCATGTGAACCTTTATTTAACTGACAAAAGTACAAAGAAAAGATTTTCAATAGTTTTACTGACCAACTTAATTGTATTTTGTAAATATACACAAATTTAGAATTTGATGGCCGCAACACACTCAACAAAAGTTGGGACAGAGTTAAAATAAGATTGAAAAGTGCACAGAATATTCAAGTAACACCGGTTTGGAAGACTCCACATTAAGCAGGCTAATTGGTAGCAGGTGAGGTATCATGACTGGGTATAAAAGTAGCGTCCATCAAAGGCTCAGTCTTTGCAAGCAAGGATGGGTCGTGGCTCACCCCTTTGTGCCAAAATTTGTGAGAGAATTGTTAGTCAGTTCAAAAGGAACATTTCTCAATGCAAGATTGCAGAGAATTTAGGTCTTTCAACCTCTACAGTACATAATATTGTGAAAAGATTCAGAGAATTCAGAGACATCTCAGTGCGTAAAGGGCAAAGTCTGAAACCACTGTTGAATGCGCGTGATCTTCGAGCCCTCAGGTGGCACTGCCTAAGAAACCGTCATGCTACTGTGACAATTATAGCCACCTGGGCTTGGGAGTACTTTGGAAAACCATTGTCACTCAACACAGTCCGTCACTGCATCCAGAAATGCAACTTGAAACTGTATTACACAAGGAGGAAGCCATACACCAACTCTATGCAGAAACGCTGGCAAGTTCTCTGGGCCCAAGCTTATCTCAGATGGACCGAAAGACTGTGGAACCATGTGCTGTGGTCAGATGAGTCCATATTTCAGCTAGTTTTCGGAACAAACAGGCATCAAGTTCTCCGTGCCAAAGATGAAAACCACCATCCAGTTTGTTATCAGCGAAAGGTGCAAAAGCCAGCATCTGTGATGGTATGGGGGTGCATCAGTGCTCACGGCATGGGTGAGTTGCATGTATGTGAAGGTACCGTTGACTCTGAGGCGTATATTAGGATTTTAGAGAGACATATGTTGCCATCAAGGTGACGTCTCTTCCCGGGATGTCCATGCTTATTTCAGCAGGACAATGCCAGACCACATTCTGCACGGGCTACAACAGCGTGGCTTTGTAGACACAGAGTGTGTGTGCTTGACTGGCCTGCTGCCAGTCCAGATCTATCTCCTATTGAAAGTGTATGGTGCATCATGAAGAGGAGAATCAGACAACGGAGACCACGGACTGTTGAGCAGCTGAAGTCTTATATCAAGCAAGAATGGACAAAATTTCCAATTGCAAATCTACTACAATTAGTATCCTCAGTTCCAAAATGATTAAAAAGTGTTATTAAAAGGAAAGGTGATGTAACACAATGGTAAACATGCCTCTGTCCCAACTTTTGTTGAGTGTGTTGCAGCCATCAAATTCTAAATTTGTGTATGTTTACAAAATACAATTAAGTTGGTCAGTAAAACTATTGAAAATCTTTTCTTTGTACTTTTGTCAGTTAAAAAAAGGTTCACGTGAATTAACATATCACAGATTATTGTTTTTATTACATTTTGGAAAATATCCCAACTTTTCTGGAAATGGGGTTTGTACAATCTAATTCTTCTCAAGTATACTGGTAAGTGCATCCTTTGTCTTTAATCTTTGCCCAGTTTCTGAATCATGAATGAATATTTTAGCATGGACTAGATGGGCCAAATGGCATGTTTCTGTGCTTTAGTGTTCTATTACTATTTGGACCACCAGTTTCACTCCTCCACTGTAATGTCAAGTGGTCTCTTTTGCTTCAAAATAAAACTATCATCACAACATCAAATCAGTACATTCCACTTCTCACTGCTATCTCATTGTATTTTTTATTCCAACTATATCAAGGAAAAAAGAAATGGTAGAAACAAACAATTTTGTGTACGGTTCTGGTTGCCCCATTATAGGAAGAATGTTGAGGCTTTGGAGAGGATGCAGATGAGGTTTAGCATCTGGGGTGTTGCACACAGTTCTGGTTCCCTCACTATGGGAAGGATGTTGAGGATGCAGATGAGGTTTACAGGATGCTGCCTGGTTTAGAGGGTATGTGCTGTCATGACAGGCTGGATAAACGTGGGTTTTCTCTGGAGCGTGGAGGCTAAGGAGAGACCTGATAGATGTTTATAAGATTATGTGAGGCATGGAGTGGACAAAGGGTATTTGTTTCCCAGGTTGAAGCATCTAATACCAGAGGATATGGCTTGAAGGTGAGAGGAGGTAGGTTCAGCGGGGATGTGAGGAGTAAGTTTTTTACTCAGAATCATGGATGCCTGGAATGCGCTGCCTGGCATGGCAGTAGAGGCAAATACATTAGAGAAACTTAAGAGCCATTTAGATGGCACATGAATGTCAGGAAGATGGAAGGACAGCGTTTGGGTGTTTTTGATTTACTTTTTAGCTGGTTTGGCACACTGTGGGCCAAATAACCTGTTCCTGTGCTGTACTGTTCTATGCTCTATATTGACTGCAAAGAATGAAACTGAAAACTATGGAAATCAAAGGCTCTATTGACAGCAGCAATCTTAAAGAAAATAGTTGAATTGGTACTGGACAAATTAATGGGACCAAAATGTCAATGGATATGCTGGCCTGTTTACTAGGAATTTAAAGCAGTATAATGGATGCAATGGTTTTGATCTTCCTGAATTGCCCAGGTTCTTCAAAATTGAAATGGGTGGCCACCGGGAAATTTCAATTCTATTTCCTATTCTTATTCTGTTGTATTAGTCCATGTCCTCCTGTATGGTCACAATGAGAAACTCTCAGGTTGGAGGAATGAAGGGTCTTCGGCCCGAAACATTGACTGTTTATTCATTTTCATAGATGCTGCCTGACCTGCTGAATTCCTCCATTGTTTTGTGTGCGTTACTTTGGATTTCTAGCATCTGCAAATTTTCTTATGTTTATGACCTGCTATTCTGCCTGAGTAGCCTCCAACCTGATGGTATAAACATTAATGTCTCTTAACTGATGCTTCACGAGGCGAGGGAAGAGATTGCTGAGCCTCTGGCTAGAATCTTTATGTCCTCGTTGTCTACGGGAATGGTACCGGAGGATTGGAGGGAGGCGAATGTTGTCCCCTTGTTCAAAAAAGGTATTAGGGAGAGTCTGGATAATTATAGACCAGTGAGCCTTACGTCTGTGGTGGGAAAGCTGTTGGAAAAGATTCTTAGAGATAGGATCTATGGGCATTTAGAGAATCATGGTCTGATCAGGGACAGTCAGCATGGCTTTGTGAAGGGCAGGTCGTGTCTAACAAGCATGATAGAGTTCTTTGAGGAGGTGACCAGGCATATAGATGAGGGTAGTGCAGTGGATGTGATCTATATTGATTTTAGTAAGGCATTTGACAAGGTTCCACGCGGTAGGCTTATTCAGAAAGTCAGAAGGCATAGGATCCAGGGAAGTTTGGCCAGGTGGATTCAGAACTGGCTTGCCTGCAGAAGGCAGAGGGTCATGGTGGAGGGAGTACATTCAGATTGGAGGGTTGTGACCAGTGGTGTCCCACAAGGATAAGTTCTGGGACCTCTACTTTTCGTGATTTTTATTAACGAC
The DNA here is from genome assembly GCF_030028105.1 of Mobula birostris. Classification (NCBI taxonomy): domain Eukaryota; kingdom Metazoa; phylum Chordata; class Chondrichthyes; order Myliobatiformes; family Myliobatidae; genus Mobula; species Mobula birostris. Next base: position 86,064,271 of record NC_092378.1, read on the forward strand.
CTGGATGTGGGGGTAGAAGGGTGGGTTGGCAAGTTTGCAGATGACACAAAGGTTGGTGGTGTTGTAGATAGTGTAGAGGATTGTCGAAGATTGCAGAGAGACATTGATAGGTTACAGAACTGGGCTGAGAAGTGGCAGATGGAGTTCAACCCGGAGAAGTGTGAGGTGGTACACTTTGGAGGGACAAACTCCAAGGCAGAGTACAAAGTAAATGGCAGGATACTTGGTAGTGTGGAGGAGCAGAGGGATCTGGGGGTACATGTCCACAGATCCCTGAAAGTTGCCTCACAGGTAGATAGGGTAGTTAAGAAAACTTATGGGGTGTTAGCTTTCATAAGTCAAGGGATAGAGTTTAAGAGTCGCGAGGTAATGATGCAGCTCTATAAAACTCTGGTTAGGTCACACTTGGAGTACTGTGTCCAGTTCTGGTCACCTGACTATAGGAAGGATGTGGAAGCATTGGAAAGGGTACAGAGGAGATTTACCAGGATGCTGCCTGGTTTAGAGAGTATGAATTATGATCAGAGATTAAGGGAGCTAGGGCTTTACTCTTTGGAGAGAAGGAGGATGAGAGGAGACATGATAGAGGTGTACAAGATATTAAGAGGAATAAATAGAGTGGATAGCCAGTGCCTCTTCCCCAGGGCACCACTGCTCAATACAAGAGGACATGGCTTTAAGGTAAGGGGTGGGAAGTTCAAGGGGGATATTAGAGGAAGGTTTTTTACTCAGAGAGTGGTTGGTGCGTGGAATGCACTGCCTGAGTCAGTGGTGGAGGCAGATACACTAGTGAAGTTTAACAGACTACTAGACAGGTAGATGGAGGAATCTAAGGTGCGGGGTTAAATGGGAGGCAGGTTTTAAGGGTCAGCACAACAATGTGGGCCGAAGGGCCTGTACTGTGTTTTACTATTCAATGTATCTATATGTTAACATCTGGTAATTTCTCCCCTTTCCCCTTCCCTTTTTCCATTTTGTATTCTGGCTCCCCTCTTACCCCTTCTCACCTGTTCATCATCTCTCTTTGGTGCCCCTCCTCTTTCCCCTTCTCCGATGATCCACTGTCCTCTCCTTTCACATTCCTTCTGCTTTACTTCTTCCACCTATCCCCTTCTCATTTTGTCCCCCTGCACCACCCACCCAATTACCTGCCCTCTTGGCTGGTTTCATCTATCACCTACCAGCTTGTACTTCTTCCCCTTCCCCCACCTTCTTCCCATTTCCCTTACAGACAAGGAAATCATATATAAAAAAAGAAGTAAGGAGGTAAATGTTGGTCTTTATGGAAAGAGGAATGGAGTAGAAAAGTTAAAAAAAAACTCACAAGGCATCGGTGAGACCACAACTAGAATCTAGCTGCGTTAGATGTGGTGCAGGTGCAAGTGAGGGTTCACTATGATGAGGGTCTGTGAACAATCGAACAGATAGGGCTATAACCTGAGGAATTCAGAAGCTGGCAGGTAATTACATTGAAACAAGAAACAAAAACAGTAATGTGCCAAAGAGTCCCTCAAGCCTAATCCACTGACCTCACCTTTGGCCTCAATTATAGGGTGAGAAGGTGCAGTACATGGCCTTTCTTGGGTTCAACCAAAGGTGTAATTGTTCTTTTATACAATCGCAAAACACTGCTGGATATTAAGAGTATCAACTTCTACCGGTGCACCCCATCAGCGAGTTGCCCAATAGCAATGGAGCTGGACTTGTTGCATATTGTGTTGTGTCATTGTTCAGTCCAACAAAAGGTGGAAATATTTGTCTTGGGCATTTTTATTGCAATCATAAGACTCTGTTGGATATTGGTAATGTAGAATATTGCAAGTCCAATTACTGTTTCATTGGCAAGACCAATGGCAGGGGAACTGCATTGCCTCAGTTGTTGCATGGACCAAGCCTCGTGTTGCGGTGTTGCCTGCTGCAGCCACCCAAGATAGGGGACATTAGAGGTGGTGTAGGAGAGAGCAGTGGGTTCACTGGAATTTGTACTGGGTGGGGCTGGCCCCCGGCCCCCTCCAGTGTTCATTCGGTGCTGCCCTCTAGTTGTCACTAGTGGAAAGCAAACTGGACCATAACAACATCAGTCTTGCCACTCAGGGATTTGGGCTATATAGGTTTTTGGTGACTGTATATTTTTCTGTTATTATAACTATATGTGGTGTGTGCTGTGGGTACTGCGTTTTGAACCTTGACCCTGGAGAAATGTGGTTTGTTTGATCGTATTCATGTGTATGTTTGAATAACAATTAAACTTGAACATGTGCCTACAGAACAAAGTTCCATCCTTCACAGCTATGAAAATATTTAATGACTCAGTAGGCACAAGTCTCTGGGTTAGAGAAATCCACAAGTTCACAGCCCTCGCAGAAGAACTTTCTTCTCATCTCTGTCAGAAATGGGTGATTTCTTCACCATGCCTCCTAGTTCTAGATCTCTACAGAAGGGGAATTGTCCTCTCAGCATCTACTCTGTCAAATCCTTCAAGACCTTTTATGCAATCACTTCTCAGTTTTCTAAACGCCCATCTGAAGACAATGATTTAATCTGGTTAATCTTCACCACCTCTAGGGCAAATATTTCCTTCCTTAAATATGGAGACCAAAACTGTTGGTGCTCTGGGTGTGATCTCATTAAGTTTCAGTACGACTTCCTTAATTTTATGTTCCATGCTTTTGCAATAAAAAGCCAGCATATCATTTGCCCTCTTAATTAATTGCAGTAACTGGACACCAATGTTTAATACGAGGGGTGATTGATAAGTTTGTGGCCTAAGGTAGAAGGAGTCCATTTTGGAAAATCTAGCACATTTATTTTTTAACGTAGTCCCCTCCTACATTTACACACTTAGTCCAGCGTTTGTGGAGCATATGGATCCCTTCTTTGTAGAAGTCGGCATCTTAGACCTCTAGACAATGGTCCACAAGCAGGGGTGATTGATAGGTTCGTGGCCTAAGGTAGAAGGAGATGAGTTATTAACTTCAAACTTTCTGCATAATCACTCAAAGAGTTGAACTGCACGTGCATGTAACGAGAGCTGTATAACTCATTTTTGTTACTTGACTGTTAACTAACATACATATTAAACGTAACATAATCTCGTAAATCCTTTCTTACCATGCATAATGTTTTAGGTGGCATCTAATCAAATGTCTTTCAGAAATTCTATGCATCCACCAGATCCTCTAAATGCTGGTTACCCCTTCACAGAAATATAACATTAAACACAAAATTATTTTCATATAATCATACTGATTCTGATTAATTATGTTAACCTTACAGCACTTCCCTAATAACATATGCCAGCGTTCTTCCAATAATCCTTGTTAGACACACACAACAGTCAAAAGGCTTGTTTCTATGCTGATCTACAGCACCTACATCTTAATCTTCTCCAAGGAACTTCACCATACCGTGGTTGAAAGGCTTCTGAGTTTCTGAGATGCTGGCCGATGCTGTCTGGAGTTTTGCCATATGGCCCTTAGCTCCTGGTAGGATCACCCATGGCAGTAAGGTCAAGGGGGAAGTTCCAGACAAAGAACAATCCAACCAAACCTCAATGTACATCTCACATAACTTCTTGTGGTCCCAGAACACATCCTGCACAATCAAGAAAGCTCACCAATGCCTCTACTTTCTGAGGAGGCTGAAGAGAGCTGGACTATGCATGTCAATACTCATGACCTTCTGCAGATGCACAGTAAAGAGCATCACTGCATAATCTATGCCTTTATTCTTCTGCCAAAGTGCATGACCATACACTTCCTTACACAGTATTCTGTCTGCCATTTCTTTGCCCATTTAGATGTTTCAGAAAGGATAGCGAGAGAGGCAAAAGAGGTGAGGGGTGTAGCATTGTTGATCAGAGATAGTGTCACAGCTGCAGAAAAGGAGGAAGTCATGGAGGGATTGTCTACGGAGTCTCTGTGGGTGGAATTTAGGAATAGGAAGGGGTCAATAACTCTACTGGGTGTTTTTTATAAACCACCCAATAGAAACAGGGACTTTGAGGAGCAGATAGGGAGACAGATTCTGGAAAGGAGTAATAATAACAGGGTTGTTGTGGTGGGAGATTTTAATTTCCCAAATATTGATTGGCATTTCCCTAGAGTGAGGGGTTTAGATGGGGTAGAGTTTGTTAGGTGTGTTCAGAAAGGTTTCTTGACACAATATGTAGATAAGCCTACAAGAGGAGAGGCTGTACTTGATCTGGTATTGGGAAATGAACCTGGTCAGGTGTCAGGTCTCTCAGTGGGAGAGCATTTTGGAGATAGTGATCACAATTCTATCTCCTCTATCATAGCATTGGAGAGGGATAGAACAGACAAGTTAGGGAAACGTTTAACTGGAGTAAGGGGAAATATGATGCTATCAGGCAGGAACTTGGAAGCATAAATTGGAAACGGATGTTCTCAGGGAAACGTACGGAAGAAATGTGGCAAATGTTCAGGGGATATTTGCGTGGGGTTCTGCAGAGGTACATTCCAATGTGACAGGGAAAGGATGGTAGGGTTACAGGAACCATGGTGTAGAAACGCTGTTGTAAATCTAGTCAAGAAGAAAAGAAGAGCTTATGGAAGGTTCAAAAACCTAGGTTTTGATAGAGATCTAGAAGATTATAAGGCTAGCAGGAAGGAGCTTAAGAATGAAATTAGGAGACCCAGAAGGGGCCATGAGAAGGCCTTGGTGGACAGGATTAAGGAAAACCCCAAGGCATTCTACAAGTATGTGAAGAGCAAGAGGATGAGATGTGAGAGAATAGGACCTATCAAGTGTGACAGAGGAAAAGTATGTATGGAACTGGAAGAGATAGCAGAGGTACTTAATGAATACTTTGCTTCAGTATTCACTACGGAAAAGGATCTTGACGATTGTAGGAATGACTTGCAATGGACTGAAAAGCTTGAGCTTGTAGATATTAAGGAAGAGGAAGTGCTGGAACTTTTGGAAAGCATCAAGTTGGATAAGTCACCGGGACTGGATGAGATGTACCCCAGGCTACAGTGGGAAGTACGGGAGGAGATTGCTGAGCCTCTGGCGATGATCAATGAAGAGGGGAGAAGTTCCAGAGGATTGGAGGGTTACGGATGTTGTTCCCTTATTCAAGAAAGGGAGTAGGGATAGCCCAGGAAATTATAGATCAGTGAGTCTTACTTCAGTGGTTGGTAAGTTGATGGAAAATATCCTGAGAGGCAGGATTTATGAACATTTGGAGAGGCTTAATATGGTTAGGAATAGTCAACATGGCTTTGTCAAAGGCAGGTCATGCCTTATGAGCCTGACTGAATTTTTTGAGGATGTCACTAAGCACACTGATGAAGTTTGAGCCGTGAATGTAGTGTATATGGATTTCAGCAAGGCATTTGATAAGGTATCCCATGCGAGACTTATTGAGAAAGTAAGGAGGCATGGGATCCTAGACAACATTGCTTTGAGAATCCAGAACTGGCTTGCCCACAGAAGGCAAAAAGTGTTTGTACTTGGTAATACTCTGCATGGAGCTGGTGACCAGTGGTGTGCCTCAGGGATCTGTTCTGGGACCCCTACTCTTTGTGATTTTTATAAATGACCTGGATGAGGAAGTGGAGGGATGGGTTAGTAAATTTGCTGATCACACAAAGGTTGGGGGTGTTGTGGATAGTGTGGAGGGCTGTCAGAGGTTACAGCGGGACATTGATAGGATGCCAAACTGGGCTGACAAGTGGCAGATGGAGTTCAACCCAGATAAGTGGGAAGTGGTTCATTTTGGTAGGTCAAATATGATAGCAGAATATAGTATTAATGGTAAGACTCTTGGCAGTGGGGTGGATCAGAGGGATCTTGGGGTCCGAGTCCATAGGACACTCAAAGCTGCTACACAGGTTGACTCTGTGGTTAAGAAGGCATACAGTGCATTGACCTTCATCAATCATGGGATTGAGTTTAAGAGCCAAGAGGTAATGTTGCAGCTATATAGGACCCTGGTCAGACCCCACTTGGAGTACCGTGCTCAATTCTGGTCGCCTCACTACAGGAAGGATGTGGAAACCATAGAGAGGGTACAGAGGGGATCTACAAGGATGTTGCCTGGGTTGGGGAGCATGTCTTATGACAATAGGTTGACTGAACTCGGCCTTTTCTCCTTGGAGCGACGGAGGATGAGAGGTGACCTGATAGAGGTGTACAAGATAATGACAGGCATTGATCGTGTGGATAGTCAGAGGCTTTTTCCCAGGGCTGAAATGGCTAGCACGAGAGGGCATAGTTTTAAGGTGCTTGGAAGTAGGTAGAGAGGAGATGTCAGGGGTAATTTTTTTTTTACACAGAGAGCGGTGAGTGCATGGAATGGGCTGCCGGCGGCGGTGATGGAGGTGAATACGATAGGGTCTTGTAAGAGACTCCTGGATAGGTACATGGAGCTTAGAAAAATAGAGGGCTATGGGTAAACCTAGGTAATTTCTAAAGTAAGGAAATGTTCGGCACAGCTTAGTGGGCCAAAGGGTCTGTATTGTGCTGTAGGTTTTCTATGTTTCTATGTTCTATTCTCCTAATTTATCCAAGTACTTCAGCAGACTCACTGCTTCTACAGCACTCACTGCCCCTTCACCTATGTTTGTATCATTTGAAAACTTGGCCACAAAGCCACCAATACAAATCATTGACATACTCTATGAAATGAAAAGAAGTAGCCCCTGCAGAACAGCACTAGTCACAGGCAGCCAACCAGAAAAGCCCACTTCATTCTCACTCTTTGTCTCCTACCACTCAGACAATTTTCTATCCACACAAGTATCTTCCCTGTAATATAATGGAATCTTGTTTAGCATCCTCGTATGTGGCACCTTTTCAAAGGCTTCTGAAAATCTAAGTAAACAATAGCCATTGTCTATCCCTTGTCTATTATGCCTGTTATTTCCACAAAGAATTCCAGCAGATTTATCAAGGAAGATTTCCCTTTAAGGAAACTATGCTGACATCAGCCTATTGTATCTTGTGCGTCTAAGTATCTTGAAACTTTATCCTCAATAATGGATTCTTAACATCTTGCCAACCACTGACATGAGACTAACTGGCCTATAATCTCCTGTCTTTTGCCTCCTCCCTGCTTAAAGAGTGGAATGACATTTACAATATTCCAATCCTCCATACTCTACACTGAGGGTCATGGTCTCAGTCTTTTTCTGGCTGACTGGGTACAAGCTGTACGTAGTCACTGAGTTTACTCTTGCATGTGCTGGTGAGTATGCGAGGTCATCTGCCAAATCTTCTAAAGTAGAGAACAGTCCACCTAATGCCCCTCTTCATCCCAGTTTGGCAAAAGAATAAATCAAGGAAGGTAGTGCACCCGTGGCTGACAAGAGAAATTAGGGATAGTATCATTCCAAAGAAGAGGCATACAAATCAGCCAGAGAAAGTGGCTCACCTGAGGACTGGGAGAAATTCAGAGTTCAGCAGAGGAGGACAAAGGGCTTAATTAGGAAGGGGAAAAAAGATTATGAGAGAAAACTGGCAGGGAACATAAAAACTGACTGTAAAACTTTTATAGATATGTAAAAAGGAAAAGACTGGTAAAGACAAATGTAGGTCCCCTACAGACAGAAACAGGTGAATTGATTATGGGGGGCAAGGACATGGCAGACCAATTGAATAATTACTTTGGTTCTGTCTTCACTGAGGACATAAATAATCTTCCAGAAATAGTAGGGGACAGAGGGTCCAGTGAGATGGAGGAACTGAGCGAAATACATGTTAGTAGGGAAGTGGTGTTAGGTAAATTGAAGGGATTGAAGGCAGATAAATCCCCAGGGCCAGATGGTCTGTATCCTAGAGTGCTTAAGGAAGTAGCCCAAGAAATAGTGGATGCATTAGTGATAATTTTTCAAAACTCGTCAGATTCTGGACTAGTTCCTGAGGATTGGAGGGAGAGAGAAACCGGGGAATTATAGACCGGTTAGCCTAACGTCGGTGGTGGGGAAACTGCTGGAGTCAGTTATCAAAGATGTGATAACAGCACATTTGGAAAGCAGTGAAATCATCGGACAAAGTCAGCATGGATTTGTGAAAGGAAAATCATGTCTGACGAATCTCATAGAATCTTTTGAGGATGTAACTAGTAGAGTGGATAGGGGAGAACCAGTGGATGTGGTATATTTGGATTTTCAAAAGGCTTTTGACAAGGTCCCACACAGGAGATTAGTGTGCAAACTTAAAGCACACGGTATTTGGGGTAAAGTATTGATGTGGATGGAGAATTGGTTAGCAGACAGGAAGCAAAGAGTGGGAATAAACGGGACCTTTTCAGAATGGCAGGCGGTGACTAGTGGGGTACCGCAAGGCTCAGTGCTGGGACCCCAGTTGTTTACAATATATATTAATGACTTGGATGAGGGAATTAAATGCAGCATCTCCAAGTTTGCGGATGACACGAAGCTGGGTGGCAGTGTTAGCTGTGAGGAGGATGCTAAGAGGATGCAGGGTGACTTGGATAGGTTGGGTGAGTGGGCAAATTCATGGCAGATGCAATTTAATGTGGATAAATGTGAAGTTATCCACTTTGGTGGCAAAAATAGGAAAACAGATTATTATCTGAATGGTGGCCGATTAGGAAAAGGGGAGGTGCAACGAGACCTGGGTGTCATTATACACCAGTCATTGAAAGTGGGCATGCAGGTACAGCAGGCGGTGAAAAAGGCGAATGGTATGCTGGCATTTATAGCGAGAGGATTTGAGTACAGGAGCAGGGAGGTACTACTGCAGTTGTACAAGGCCTTGGTGAGACCACACCTGGAGTATTGTGTGTGCAGTTTTGGTCCCCTAATCTGAGGAAAGACATCCTTGCCATAGAGGGAGTACAAAGAAGGTTCACCAGATTGATTCCTGGGATGGCAGGACTTTCATATGAAGAAAGACTGGATGAACTGGGCTTGTACTTGTTGGAATTTAGAAGATTGAGGGGGGATCTGATTGAAACGTATAAAATCCTAAAGGGATTGGACAGGCTAGATGCAGGAAGATTGTTCCCGATGTTGGGGAAGTCCAGAACAAGGGGCCACTGTTTGAGGATAAAGGGGAAGCCTTTTAGGACCGAGATTAGGAAAAACTTCTTCACACAGAGAGTGGTGAATCTGTGGAATTCTCTGCCACAGGAAACAGTTGAGGCCAGTTCATTGGCTATATTTAAGAGGGAGTTAGATATGGCCCTTGTGGCTACGGGGATCAGGGGGTATGGAGGGAAGGCTGGGGCGGGGTTCTGAGTTGGATGATCAGCCATGATCATAATAAGTGGCGGTGCAGGCTCAAAGGGCCGAATGGCCTACTCCTGCACCTATTTTCTATGTTTCTATGTTTCTATGTTTATCTTTCATTGTTTGTGTCATAAGACCATAAGATATAGGAACCAAATTAGAGTCAAACACACAAAATGTTGGAGGAACTCAGCAGGCCAGGCAGCATCTATGAAAAAAAAAGTACAGTCAATGTTTCAGGCTAAAACCCTACTCTGTCCTGACGAAGGGTTTCAGCCCAAAACGTCAACTGTACCTTTTCCATAGATGCTGCCTGGCCTGCAGAATTCCTCCAGCATTTTGTGTGTGTTGCTCAGATTTCCAGCATCCACAGATTTTCTCTTGTTTCAGAGCAGAATAAAGCCATTTGGCCCATAATCCAGTCAATCACCAGGTTAAACAATATTTCCAACATCATACAGCCTTGTCTGACTCCTCTCTTTACTTCAAAGCTCAAAGTGGATGTCCCAAACTGTGCAGGTGAAGTTCACATAAAAACTCTGGATGGGCTGGACAATTTTGGAAGGGATCCTTCTTGGGTGGATCTGTGTTGATGTCAAGGTCCTCTGCTGCCTCTTGTATGTCAGGATCTTCCCCCAGTGGTGGCCTGTTCAGTAGTTCTCCAAAATACTCCGTCCATCGTGCTTCTTGCTCTTTCTCGGTTGTCAAAAGCAGACCGTTCTTATCTCTCATGGGACCACTGGATCTGGACTGGAACTTTCTGCATACCAACTTTGAAATCTTGTATATATTTCCCTGGTCACCTTGACTGGCTCTTCTTTGGCCTCCTCTGCAAGGTCTTCCATGTAGACTCTCTTACCCTTTCTTACAAGTCTCTTCACTTTCTTCTGAGTTTCAGTGTATGTTGGTTGAAGTTGTCACCTTAAATGGTGTTGACTTTGCATCTAACACTTTCTTCTTAATGTTCCACCTTTCTTCTCAGGCTGTGCCAGTTTCCTGCTGTATCCATTCTCTTTTCTTTTTAAATCTTCTTATTAATTTTCAAAATTATAAACTCAATAACAAAGTTGGTACAAATAGATTGGAATAATCTTAATCAGCATATACAAAAAGGATTTTAAGTAACATAGGTATAATAGACTTCCAAACTCATAATGAAATTAGTCATAAAAAAGAAATAAAAAGAAAAAAATATATATATAAACAAAAAAAATCCCCAAAAGAAAAAGAAAAAAATCCCCCCAAAAAACAGAACAAAACAGGGCTAGACCAATATCTTGAATCAGGCACGTTCAGTAATGTCGTCAACTCTGCTCCTCTATTCATATAATTTAAGTTAAAAAAAAAGATTCGGAAAGGTCAGATTACATCATACGAAAATGTTGCATAAAAGGTTTCCAAGTTTCTTCAAATTTAACCGAAGGGTCAAAAATATCACTTCTAATTTTTTCTAAATTTAAGCTTAATATAGTTTGAGAAAACCATTGGAATGTAGTTGGAGGATTGATTTCCTTCCAGTTCAACAAAATAGATCTTCTCGCCATTAAAGTAACAAATGCTATCATCCGACAGGCTGAAGAAGACAATTCTACCATTGGCAATCCAAAAATTGCCGTAATAGGATGGGGTTTAAAATCAAAACATAGAACTGTTGAAATAATATAAAAAATATCTTTCCAATATTTTTCCAAAAGAGGACAGGACCAAAACATATGAGTTAAAGAAGCCACCTCAGAGCGACATCTATCACAAGTAGGGTTTATATGGGAATAAAAACGAGCTAGTTTATCTTTGGACATATGGGCTCTGTGTACTACTTTAAATTGTATTAATGTATGTTTAGCACATATAGAAGTAGTATTAACTAATTGAAGATGTTTATCCCATTTCTCTATAGGTAGACAAAGTTGAAGCTCCCTTTCCCATTCGTTTTTAATTTTATCAGATATACCTGGCTGTGATTTCATAATTATATCATAAATAATTGCTATTAATCCCTTCTGAAAAGGATTTAAACCTAAAATTTTATCAATAATGCCAGTAGGATTTGAAGTGGGAAAGGTAGGCAACATAGTATTTAAAAAATTTCTTATTTGTAAATATATAAAAAAATGGGATCTAGCAAATCAAATTTCTTAGGTAACTGCTCAAAAGACATAAAACAGTTATCCAGAAATAAATCACGAAAACATATTATACCTTTTGTTTTCCATATCAAAAAGGCTTGGTCCATTACCGAGGGTTGAAAAAAGGA